>NC_143556.1:119480000-119735000 GCF_054136105.1 Typopeltis vanoorti | reverse complement strand
TGTGTGTGGTTGCTATATCTGTGTGTGTGCGGTCGTGGTGTCTGTGTGTGGTGGTTTGTGTGTGTGTGTGTGTGGTGGATTATGTGTGGTTTTGTCTGTGTGTTTTTATTTGTGGTGGTGTTTTTGTGTGGTTTTCCTGAGTGTGTGTTTGTGGGAGTGTGTGTGTTTGTGGCAGTGTTTGTGGCATTGTTAACCATTGCCATTCTTGTGGTACTCATCAATTAAATATTTCCTGAAGGTAGAT
The DNA here is from genome assembly GCF_054136105.1 of Typopeltis vanoorti. Lineage (NCBI taxonomy): Eukaryota > Metazoa > Arthropoda > Arachnida > Uropygi > Thelyphonidae > Typopeltis > Typopeltis vanoorti. The sequence goes on along the minus strand of NC_143556.1, from coordinate 119,734,756 downwards.
GACCCTCAAGGTACAAATATAGCGACTTTCATATAGAGGGAGGGTGATGCTCAACGTACATCGGCTGGCGACCGAGTTCTACCTTCAGCATCATCGTCCCTAAAGAGGGAACATGACCTTGAAGGTTGTAGTGTCAGTTAAACCTTAAGGGTCACCTTCCCTAGATTTCAATCCGTGTCTGATAATTATATTCTCTACAGATATGCACCCTTTCAACTTTCCAATGTTTTATAATAAGAGGCTTGGCGTGCGGAGGATATGTACCAATCCTTACATTTCGGATATTTCATGCATATTTAGCAATCTGTCCGAGAATTTTATTCACTTTCGATGGACGGACGATTTGTAATCTATTTTCCATGTACAATATTCATCGTTAACCATTGCCATGCTTGTGGTATTCATCTATTAAATATTTCCTGAAGGTAGATGACCCTCAAGATACAAAAACAGCGACTTTCATATAGAGGGAGGGTGATGCTCAAGGTACATCGGTTGGCGACCGCATTCTACCTTGAGCGTCATCGTCCCTATAGAGGGAACATGACCCTGAAGGTTGTGGAGTCAGTTCAACCTTGAGGGTCACCTTCCCTAGATTTCAATCCATGTCTGATAATTATATTCTGTAAAGATATGCCCCCATTCAACTTTCCAATGTTTTCTAATTAGAGTGTTGTCGTGCAGAGGATATGTACCAATCCTTACATTTCGGATATTTCATGCATATTTATCGATCTGTCCGATAATTTTATTCACTTTCGATGGACGGTCTATTTGTAATCTATATTCCGTGTATAATATTCGTCGTTAACCATTGCCATGGTTGTGGTACTCATCTATTAAATATTTCCTGAAGGTAGATGACCTTCAAGGTACAAATATAGCGACTTTCATATAGCGGGAGGGTGATGCTCAAGGTACATCGGCTGGCGACCGCGTTCTACATTGAGCATCATCGTCCCTAAAGAGGGCACATGACCCTGAAGGTAGTGGAGTCAAATCAACCTTGAGGGTCAACTTCCCTAGATTTCAATCCGTGTCTGATAATTATATTCTGTATAAATATGCACCCATTCAACTTTCCAATGTTTTCTAATAATAATTATTATTAGAAAACAGTCTTGTGCGGAGGATATGTATCAAGCATTATATTTCGGATATTTCATGTATATTTATCACTCTGTCCGATAATTTTATTCACTTTCAATCGACGAACTATTTGTAAATTATTTTCCGTGTATAATTTTCATTGTTAACCATTGCCATTCTTGTGGTACTCATCTATTAAATATTTCCTGAAGGTAGATGACCCTAAAGGTACAAAATTAATGAGGTTCATATAGAGGGAGGGTGATGCTCAAGGTAGATCGGCTGGCGACTGAGTTCTACCTTGAGCATCATCGTCCCTAACGAGGGAACATGAACCAGAAGGGTGTGGAGTCAGTTCAACCTTCAGGGTCACCTTCCAAACAAGAAAGCATTGTAATATGCATTGCTAGTTTCTTTAAAATTTTTTTAAAAGAAACCAGCAATTTAACAACCTCTGCGTTAAATTATGTGCCATATAACGAAATACACTTAAATACACTCAAATAGCTTCATCTGATAGCGTTTTTGTGTGTAAAACACGAAAATAACGTTTCCCTGAAATTTGGCAAAAAGTGAATTTGTTCGTGTTTTTTAGTCCATATCTGAATGTTTTACTCTTACAGCACCAATACGCTGATACTCGCTGGAAAATGACTACAGCGATATGAAACGTTTTATATAGGCATAGGGCAGTGATATCTATCAAACTGCGCTAATAAGAACTTAATCGGGTGATATGGAAATTTTTAAAAAATTCAACATTAATTCGATAACAGCACCCTCTAACGACATAATGTCAAACAAGGTAGAAAGCACTGTACTAGGTATTGCCGGTTTCTTTAACAACCTCTGCGTTAAATTATGTACCATATAACGAAATATACTTAAATACACTCAAATAGCTCCATCTGATAGCGTTAGTGTGTGTAAAACACGAAAATAACGTTTCCGTGAAATTTTGCAAAAAGTGAATTTTTTCGTGGTTTTTAGTCAAAATCTGCTTGTTTTCACTCTTACAGCACCAATACGCTGATACTCGCTGGAAAATGATTCCAGCGATATGAAACTTTTTATATAGGCATAGGGCATTTATATGTATCAAACGGTGCTAATAAGAACTTAATCAGATGATATGTAAATTTTGAAAAAATTCAACATTAGTTCGATAACAGCGCCCTCTAACGACATAGTGTCCAAACAAGGCAGAAAGCATTGTACTATGTATTGCTGGTTTTATTAACAACCTCTGCGTTAAATTATGTGCCATATAACGAAATATACTTAAATACACTGAAATACCTTCATCTGATAGCGTTTGTGTGTGTAAAACACGAAAACAACGTTTCCGTGAAATTTTGCAAAAAGTGAATTTTTTCGTGTTTTTTAGTCAAAAGCTGCTTGTTTTCACTCTTACAGAACGAATACGCTGATACTCGCTGGAAAATGATTCCAGCGATATGAAACTTTTTATATAGGCACAGGGCATTTACAGGGTGTTCGGGATAAATTTGACCGTTTCGTAAGGAAAAAGAAAATCTTCTTTGTATCTATTAAATTTAATGAATTGACAAAAAAACATTACAGGCAGAGTTAATTACAATACTATCAACAAGATTTACTCAAAATAACCACCATTAGCATCGATCACAGCTTCAATTCTGCTTCGGAACCTCGAACAAGCTGATGCTACAGTCTCCCTGGGAAGGGCCGCAAAAACTGTTTTAATTTTATCCATTAACTGGGCTTTTGTATTACTGGAAGTGCGATTGGTGTCTTTTTCAACTGCGCCCCATACAAAATAATCCATGGGGTTAAGGTCTGGGGAGTTTGGAGGCCAAACATTTGGACTGGTGAAGTCGTAGAAATTTTCAGACAACCATTTTTGACTTTTCCCAGAGGTGTGGCAAGGGGCCGAATCCTGCTGCCATACATACGGCCTACCATTGGCTACCCTTGTTATCCAGGGCTTGACTACAGTTAGCAACTCCACGAACAAAGCCCGAATTCCAATGCCAGGGTTCTTCAACACCTGTTCCTGCAGATTTGCGAGGAATTCTGCTGTACGAACGCAATCAGATCGTCTGCTAGGGATCTTTCTTCTTGCTACATCCTCGTAGTCACCATTGCAAGTCTCTAGTTCATGCCTGATTGTTTTTACTGTATTCAGGGAGCATTGGGCAGCAGTCGTAATATCCTTATTTTGATGGCGGGCACGAATCATCATGATACAAGTTATTCTCTTCCATGATTCAGGTGGGTTCCAGCTATCCATCCTTTCTGACATCTTGTATATGAATGAAGAAGGGTCCAAACTTTTAAATGAAGAGAAGTGTGTGTTAATACATGTAACTTACGGAAAAATATAATTAATTATAAATATGTCAAATTTATCCCGAACACCCTGTATATGTATCAAACTGTGCTAATAAGAACTTAATCGGATGATATGTAAATTTTAAAAAAATTCAACATTAGTTCGATAACAGCGCCCTCTAACGACATAATGTCCAAACAAGGCAGAAAGGATTGTACTATTTATGGCTGTCACTTTAACAACCTCTGCGTTAAATTATGTGCCGAATAACGAAATATACTTAAATACACTCAAATAGCTTCATCTGATAGCTTTTGTGTGTGTAATACACGAAAATAACGTTTCCGTGAAATTTTGGAAAAAGTGAATTTTTTCCTGTTTTTTAGTCAAAATCTGCTTGTTTTCACTCTTACAGCACCAATACGCTGATACTCGATGGAAAATGATTCGAGCTATATGAAACGTTTTATATAGGCATAGGCCATAGATATGTATCACACTGTGCTAGTAAGAAATTAATCGGGTGATATGCAAATATTTAAAAAATTCAACATTAGTTAGATAACAGCGCCCTCTAACGACATAATATCCAAACAAGGTATAAAGCACCCTTTGCATTGCTGGTTTCTTTAACAACCTCTGCGTTCAATTATGTGCCATATAACGAAATACATTTAAATACACTCAAATAGCTTCATCTGATAGCGTTTATGTGTGTAAAACACGAAAATAACGTTTCCGTGAAATTTTGCAAAAAGTGAATTTTTTCGTATTTTTTAGTCTAAATCTACTCTTTTTCTTTCTTACAGTACTAAAACGCTGATACTCGCTGGAAAATGATTCCAGCGATAAGAAACTTTTTATGTTGGCATAGGGCATTGATATGTTACAAACTGTGCTAATAAGAACTTAATCGGGTGATATGCAAATTTTTAAAAAATTCAATATTAGTTCGATAACAGCGCCCTCTATTCAATTTTCATCCATGTACATAGACATGGTTGTGTTACTCATTTATTAAATATTACCTGAAGGTAGATGACCCTCAAGGTACAAAAATAACAACTTTCCTTTAGAGGGAGGGTGATGCTCAAGGTAGATCGGCTGGCGACTGCGTTCTACCTTGAGCATCATAGTCCCTAACGGGGGAACTTGAACCTGAAGGGTGTGGAGACAGTTCAACCTTCAGGGTCACCTTCGAAACAAGAAAGCACTGTACTATATATTGCTGGTTTCTTTAACAACCTCTGCGTGAAATTATGTGCCATATAACGAAATATACTTAAATACACTCAAATAGCTTCATTAGATAGCGTTTGTGTGTGTAAACCACGAAAATAACTTTTCCGTGAAATTTTGCAAAAAGTGAATTTTTTCGTGTTTTTTAGTCAAAACCTGATTGTTTTCACTCTTACAGAACGAATACGCTGATACTCGCTGGAAAATGATTCCAGCGATATGTAACGTTTTATTTAGGAAGAGGGCAGTGATATCTATCAAACTGCGCTAATAAGAACTTAATCGGGTGATATGCAAATTTTTAAAAAATTCAACATTAGTTCGATAACAGCGCCCTCTAACGACATAATTTCCAAGCAAGGTAGAAAGCACTGTACTATGTATTAGCTGATTTCTTTAACAACCTCTGCGTTAAAATTATGTGCCATATAACGAAATATACTTAAACACACTCAAATAGCTTCATCTGATAGCGTTTGTTTGTGTAAAACACGAAAATAACGTTTCCGTGAAATTTTGGAAAAAGTGAATTTTTTCCTGTTTTTTAGTCAAAATCTGCTTGTTTTCACTCTTACAGCACCAATACGCTGATACTCGATGGAAAATGATTCGAGCTATATGAAACGTTTTATATAGGCATAGGCCATAGATATGTATCACAATGTGCTAGTAAGAAATTAATCGGGTGATATGCAAATATTTAAAAAATTCAACATTAGTTAGATAACAGCGCCCTCTAACGACATAATATCCAAACAAGGTATAAAGCACCCTTTGTATTGCTGGTTTCTTTAACAACCTCTGCGTTCAATTATGTGCCATATAACGAAATACATTTAAATACACTCAAATAGCTTCATCTGATAGCGTTTATGTGTGTAAAACACGAAAATAACGTTTCCGTGAAATTTTGCAAAAAGTGAATTTTTACCTGTCTTTTAGTCAAAATCTACTCGTTTTCACTCTTACACAACCAATTCTGATACTCGCTGGAAAATGATTCCAGCGATTGGAAACTTTTAATTTAGGCATAGGGCATTTATATGTTTCAAACTGTGCTAATAAGAAGTTAATCAGATGATATGCAAATTTTTAAAAAATTCAACATTAGTTCGATAACAGCGCCCTCTATTCAATTTTCATCCTTGTACATAGTCATGGTTGAGTTACTCATTTATTAAATATTTCCTGAAGGTAGATGACCATCAAGGTACAAAAATAGCGACTTTCATATAGAGGGAGGGTGATGCTCAAGGTAGATCGGCTGGCGACTGCGTTCTACCTTGAGCATCATAGTCCCTAACGAGGGAACATGAACCTGAAGGGTGTGGAGTCAGTTCAACCTTCAGGTTCATAGTCCGTATCGAGAGAACATAAACCTGAAGGGTGTGGAGTCAGTTCAACCTTCAGGGTCACCTTCCAAACAAGAAAGCACTGTACTATTTATTGCTGGTTTCTTCAACAACCTCTGCGTTAAATTAAGTGCCATATAACGAAATACACTTAAATACACTCAAATAGCGTGATCTTATAGCGTTTGTGTGTGTAAAACACGAAAATAACGTTTCCGTGATATTTTGCAAAAAGTCAATTTTTTCCTGTTTTTTAGTCTAAATCTACTCGTTTTAACTCTTACAGCACCAATACGCTGATACTCGCTGGAAAATGATTCCTGCGATATCAAACTTTTTATATAGGCATAGGGCATTGATATGTTTCAAACTCTTCTAATAAGAACTTAATCGGGTGAGATGCAAATTTTTAAAAAAATCAACATTAGTTCAATTACCACGCCCTCTATTCAATTTTTATCCTTGTACATAGTGATGGTTGTCTTATTCATTTATTAAATATTTCCTGAAGATAGATGACCCTCAATGTACAAAAATAGCGACTTTCATTTAGAGGGGGGTGATGCTCAAGGTCTATCGGCTGCCGACTGACTTCTACTTTGAGCCTCATCATCCCTAACAAGGGAACATGAACCTGAAGGGTGTGGAATCAGTTGAAACTTCAGGTTCTTTGTCCCTAACGAGGGAACATGAACCTAAAGGGTGTGGAGTTACTTCAACCTTCAGGGTCAACTTCCAAACAAGAAAGCACTGTACTATATATTGCTGGTTTCTTGAACAACCTCTGCGTTAAGTTATGTGCCATATAACGATATATACTTAAATACACTCAAATAGCTTCATCTCATAGCGTTTGTGTGTGTAAAACACGAAAATAACGTTTCCGTGAAATTTTGCAAAAAGGTGAATTTTTTCGTGTTTTTTTGTCAAAATCTGTTTGTTTTCACTCTTTCAGCACCAATATGCTGATTCTCGCTGGAAAATGATTCCAGCTATATGATACGTTTTATGTAGGCATATGGCATTTATATGTATCAAACTTTGCTAATAAGAACTTCATTGGGTGATATGGAACTTTTTTAAAAATTCAACATTAGTTCCATAACAGCGTCCTCTAACGACATAATGTGCAAACAAGGCAGAAAGCATTGTACTATGTATTGCTGGTTTTATTAACAACCTCTGCGTTAAATTATGTGCCATATAACGAAATATACTTAAATACACTCAAATAGCTTCATCGGATAGCGTTTGTGTGTGTAAAACACGAAAATAACGTTTCCGTGAAATTTTGCAAAAAGTGAATTTTTTCGTGTTTTTTAGTCAAAATCTGCTTGTTTTCACTCTTACAGAACCAATACGCTGATACTCGCTGGAAAATGATTCCAGCGATATGTAACTTTTTATATAGGCATAGGGCATCGATATATATCAAACTGTGCTAATAAGAACTTAATCGGGTGATATGCAAATTTTTAAAAAATTCAAAATTAGTTCGATAACAGCTTCCTCTATTCAATTTTCTTCCTTGTACATAGTCATGGTTGTGTTACTGATTTATTAAATATTTCCTGAAGGTAGATGACCCTCAAGGTACACAAATAGCGACTTTCATTTAGAGGGAGGGTGATGCTCAAGGTAGATCGGCTGGCGACTGAGTTCTACCTTGAGCATCATCGTCCCTAACTTGGGAATATGAACCTGAATGGTGTGGAGTCAGTTCAACCTTTAGGTTCATTGTCCCTAACGAGGGAACATGAACCTGAAGGGTGTGGAGTCAGTTCAACCTTTAGGTTCATTGTCCCTAATGAGGGAACATGAACCTGAAGGGTGTGGAGTCAGTTCAACCTTCAGGGTCACCTTCCAAACAAGAAAGCAGTGTACTATGTATTGCTGGTTTCTTTAACAACCTCTGCGTTAAATTATGTGTCATATAACGAAATACACTTAAATACACTCAAATAGCTTCATCTGTTAGCGTTTATGTGTGTAAAACACTAAAATAACGTTTCCGTGATATTTTGCTAAAAGTGAATTTTTTCGTGTTTTTTAGTCAAAATCAGCTTGTTTTCACTTTTACAGCACCAATACGCTGATACTCGCTGGAAAATGATTCCAGCGATATAAAACTTTTTATATAGGCATAGGGCATTGATATGTTTTAAACTGTGCTAATAAGAACTTAATCGGGTAAAATGGAAATTTTTAAAAAATTCAACATTAGTTCGATAACAGCGCCCTCTAACGACATAATATCCAAACAAAGCAGAAAGCACTGTACCATGTATTGCTCGTTTCTTTAACAATTTCTGCGTTATATTATGTGCCATATAACTAAATACCCTTAAATACACTCAAATAGCTTCTTCTCATAGCGTTTATGTGTGTAAAACACGAAAATAACGTTTCCTTTATATTTTGCAAAAAGTGAATTTTTTCGTGTTTTTTCGTCAAAATCTGCTTGTTTTCACTCTTACAGCACCAATACGTTGATACTCGCTGGAAAATGATTCCAGCGATATCATACTTTTTATAATATAGGTATAGGGCATTGATATGTATCAAACTCTGCTAATAAGAACTTAATAGGGTGATATGGAAATGTTTAAAAAATTCAACATTAGTTCGATAACAGCGCCCTCTAACGACAATGTCCAAACAAGGCAGAAAGCAATGTACTATGTATTGCTGGTTTCTTTAAGAACCTCTGCGTTACATTATGTGCCATATAACGAAATACAATTAAATACACTCAAATAGCTTCATCTGATAGCGTTTGTGTGTGTAAAACACGAAAATAATGTTTCCGTGAAATTTTGCAAAAAGTGAATTTTTTCTTGTTTTTTAGTCAAAATCTGCTTGTTTTCACTCTTACATCACCGATACGCTGATACTCGCTGGAAAATGATTTGAGCTATATGAAACTCTTTATATAGGCATAGGCCTTAGATATGTATCACACTGTGCTAGTAAGAACTTAATCGGGTGATATTCAAATATTTAAAAAATTCAGCATTAGTTCGATAACAGCGCCCTCTATTCAATTTTCAACCTTGTTCATAGTCATGGTTGTGTTACTCATTTATTAAATATTTCCTGAAGTTAGATGACCCTCAAGGTACAAAAATAGCGACTTTCATTTAGAGAGATGGTGATGCTCAAGGTAGATCGGCTGGCGACTGCGTTCCATCTTGAGCATCATCGTCCCTAACTAGGGTACATGAACCTGAAGGGTGTGGAATCAGTTCAACTTTCAGTTTCATTGTCCCTAACTAGGGAACATGAACCTGAATGGTGTGGAGTCAGTTCAATCATCAGGATCACCTTCCAAAGAAGAAAGCACTGTACTATTTATTGCTGGTTTCTTAAACAACCTCTGCGTTAAATTATGTGCCATATAACGAAGTATACTTAAATACACTCAAATAGCTTCATTAGATAGCGTTTGTGTGTGTAAAACACGAAAATAACGTTTCCGTGAAATTTTGCAAAAAGTCAATTTTTTCGTGTTTTTTAGTCAAAACCTGCTTCTTTTCACTCTAACAGAACGAATACGCTGAAACTCGCTGGAAAATGCTTCCAGCGATAGGAAACGTTTTATTTAGGCATAGGGCAGTGCTATCTATCAAACTGCGCTAATAAGAACTTAATCGGGTGATATGCAAATTTTTAAAAAATTCAACATTTGTTGGATAACAGCGCCCTCAAACGACATAATGTCCAAACAAGGTATAAAGCCCTATACTATGTATTGCTGGTTTCTTTAACATCCTCTGCGTTAAATTATGTGCCATATAACGAAATATACTTAAATACGCTCAAATAGCTTCATTAATTAGCGTTTGTGTGTGTAAAACAAGAAAATAACGTTTCCGTGAAATTTTGCAAAAAGTCAATTTTTTCGTGTTTTTTAGTCAAAAACTGCTTCTTTTCACTCTAACAGCACGAATACGCTCAAACTCGCGGGAAAATGCTTCCAGCGATAGGAAACGTTTTATTTAGGCATAGGGCAGTGCTATCTATCAAACTGTGCTACTAAGAACTTAATCGTGTGATATGCAAATTTTTAAAAAATTCAACATTAGTTCGATAACAGCGCCCTTTAACGACATAATGTCCAAACAAATTATAAAGCACTATACTATGTATTGCTGTTTTCTTTAACAACCACTGCGTTAAATTATGTGCCATATAACGAAATATACTTAAATACACTCAAATAGCTTCATTAGATAGCGTTTGTGTGTGTAAAACACGAAAATATCTTTTCCGTGAAATTTTGCAAAAAGTCAATTTTTTCCTACTTTTTAGTCAAAAACTGCTTCTTTTCACTCTAACAGCACGAATACTCTGAAACTCACGGGAAAATGCTTCCAGCGATAGGAAACTTTTTATTTAGGCATAGGGCAGTGCTATCTATCAAACTGCGCTAATAAGAACTTAATCGGGTGATATGCAAATTTTTAAAAAATTCAACATTTGTTCAATAACAGCGCGCTCAAACGACATAATGTCCAAACAAGGTATAAAGCACTATACTATGTATTGCTGGTTTCTTTAACATCCTCTGCGTTAAATTATGTGCCATATAACGAAATATACTTAAATACGCTCAAATAGCTTCATTAATTAGCGTTTGTGTGTGTAAAACAAGAAAATAACGTTTCCGTGAAATTTTGCAAAAAGTCAATTTTTTCGTGTGTTTTAGTCAAAAACTGCTTCTTTTCACTCTAACAGCACTAATACCCTGAAACTCGCTGGAAAATGCTTCCAGCGATATGAAACTTTTTGTGTAAGCATAGGTTAGTGCTATATATCAAACTGCGCTAATAAGAACTCAATCGGTTGATATGCAAATTTTAAAAAAATTCAACATTAGTTCGATAACAGCGCCCTCTAACGAAATAATGGCCAAACAAGGTATAAAGCAGAATACTATGTATTGCTGGTTTCTTTAACAACCTCTGCGTTAAATTATGTGCCATATAACGAAATATACTTAAATACACTCAAATAGCTTCACTAGATAGCGTTTGTGTGTGTAAAACACGAAAATAACTTTTCCGTGAAATTTTGCAAAAAGTCAATTTTTTCGTGTTTTTTAGTCAAAAACTGCTTCTTTTCACTCTAACAGCACGAATACGCTGAAACTCGCTGGAAGATGCTTCCAGGGTTATGAAATTTTTATTTAGGCTTAGGTTACTGCTATCTATAAAATTACGCTAATAAGAGCTTAATCGGGTGATATGCAAATTTTTAAAAAATTCAACATTAGTTCGATTACAGCGCCCTCTAACGACATAATGTCCAAACAAGGTATAAAGCACTATACTATGTATTGCTGGTTTCTTTAACAACCTCTGCGTTAAAGTATGTGCCATATAACGAAATATACTTAAATACACTCAAATAGCTTCATTAGATAGCGTTTGTGTGTGTAAAACACGAAAATATCTTTTCCGTGAAATTTTGCAAAAAGTCAATTTTTTCCTATTTTTTGTCAAAAACTGCTTCTTTTCACTCTAACAGCACGAATACGCTGAAACTCGCGGGAAAATGCTTCCAGCGATAGGAAACTTTTTATTTAGGCATAGGGCAGTGCTATCTATCAAACTGCGCTAATAAAAACTTAATCGGGTGATATGCAAATTTTTAAAAAATTCAACATTAGTTCGATTACAGCGCCCTTTAACGACATAATGTCCAAACAAATTATAAAGCACTATACTATGTATTGCTGTTTTGTTTAACAACCTCTGCGTTAAATTATGTGCCATATAACGAAATATACTTAAATACACTCAAATAGCTTCATTAGATAGCGTTTGTGTGTGTAATACACGAAAATAACGTTTCCGTGAAATTTTGCAAAAAGTCAATTTTTTCGTGTTTTTTAGTCAAAACCTGCTTCTTTTCACTCTAACAGAACGAATACGCTGAAACTCGCTGGAGAATGCTTACAGCGATAGGAAACGTTTAATTTAGGCAAAGGGCAGTGCTATCTATCAAACTGCGCTAATAAGAACTTAATCGGGTGATATGCAAATTTTTAAAAAATTCAACATTTGTTCGATAACAGCGTGCTCAAACGACATAATGTCCAAACAAGGTATAAAGCACTATACTATGTATTGCTGGTTTCTTTAACATCCTCTGCGTTAAATTATGTGCCATATAACGAAATATACTTAAATACGCTCAAATAGCTTTATTAATTAGCGTTTGTGTGTGTAAAACAAGAAAATAACGTTTCCGTGAAATTTTGCAAAAAGTCAATTTTTTCGTGTGTTTTAGTCAAAAACTGCTTCTTTTCACTCTAACAGCACTAATACCCTGAAACTCGCTGGAAAATGCTTCCAGCGATATGAAACTTTTTGTGTAAGCATAGGTTAGTGCTATCTATCAAACTGCGCTAATAAGAACTCAATCGGTTGATATGCAAATTTTAAAAAAATTCAACATTAGTTCGATAACAGCGCCCTCTAACGACATAATGTCCAAACAAGCTATAAAGCAGAATACTATGTATTGCTGGTTTCTTTAACAACCTCTGCGTTAACTTATGTGCCATATAACGAAATATACTTAAATACACTCAAATAGCTTCATTAGATAGCGTTTGTGTGTGTAAAACACGAAAATAACTTTTCCGTGAAATTTTGAAAAAAGTCAATTTTTTCGTGTTTTTTAGTCAAAAACTGCTTCTTTTCACTCCAGCAGCACTAATACCCTGAAACTCGCTGGAAAATGCTTCCAGCGATATGAAACTTATTGTGTAAGCATAGGTTAGTGCTATCTATCAAACTGCGCTAATAAGAACTCAATCGGTTGATATGCAAATTTTAAAAAAATTCAACATTAGTTCGATAACAGCGCCCTCTAACGACATAATGTCCAAACAAGCTATAAAGCAGAATACTATGTATTGCTGGTTTCTTTAACAACCTCTGCGTTAAATTATGTGCCATATAACGAAATATACTTAAATACACTCAAATAGCTTCATTAGATAGCGATTCCGTGTGTAAAACACGAAAATATCGTTTCCGTGAAATTTTGCAAAAAGTCAATTTTTTCGTGTTTTTTAGTCAAAAACTGCTTCTTTTCACTCTTACAGCACGAATACGCTGATACTCGCTGGAAATTGATCCGAGCGATATGAAACTTTTTATTTAGGCTTAGGTTACTGCTATCTATAAAATTGCGCTAATAAGAACTTAATCGGGTGATATGCAAATTTTTAAAAAATTCAACATTAGTTCGATAACAGCGCCCTCTAACGACATAATGTCCAAACAAGGTATAAAGCACTATACTGCGTTAAATTTTGTGCCATATAACGAAATATACTTAAATACACTCAAATAGCTTCATTAGATAGCGTTTGTGTGTGTAAAACACGAAAATAACGTTTCCGTGAAATTTTGCAAAAATCAATTTTTTCGTGTTTTTTAGTTAAAAGCAGCTTGTTTTCACTGTTACAGCACGAATACGCTGATACTCGCTGGAAAATGATCCGATCGATATGAAACTTTTTATATAGGCATACGGCAGTGCTATCTATCAAACTGCGCTAATGAGAACTTAATCCGGTGATATGCAAATTTTTAAAAAATTCAACATTAGTTCGATAACAGCGCCCTCTAACGACATAATGTCCAAACAAGGTATAAAGCACTATACTATGTATTGCTGGTTTCTTTAACAACCTCTGCGTTAAATTATGTGCCATATAACGAAATATACTTAAATACACTCAAATAGCTTCATTAGATAGCGTTTGTGTGTGTAAAACACGAAAATAACGTTTCCGTGAAATTTTGCAAAAAGTCAATTTTTTCGTGTTTTTTAGTTAAAAGCAGCTTGTTTTCACTCTTACACCACGAATACGCTGATACTCGCTGGAAAGTGCTTCCAGCGATATGAAACTTTTTATATAGGCATAGGGCAATGCTATCTATCAAACTGCGCTAATAAGAACTTAATCGGGTGATATGCAAATTTTAAAAAAATTCAACATTAGTTCGATAACAGCGCCCTCTAACGACATAATGTCCAAACAAGGTATAAAGCACTATACTATGTATTGCTGGTTTCTTTAACAACCTCTGCGTTAAATTATGTGCCATATAACGAAATATACTTAAATACACTCAAATAGCTTCATTAGATAGCGTTTGTGTGTGTAAAACACGAAAATAACGTTTCCGTGAAATTTTGCAAAAAGTCAATTTTTTCGTGTTTTTTAGTCAAAAGCAGCTAATTTTCACTCTTACAGCACGAATACGCTGATACTCGCTGGAAAATGATCCGATCGATATGAAACTTTTTATATAAGCATAGGGCAGTGCTATCTATCAAACCGCGCAAATAAGAACTTAATCGGGTGATATGCAAATTTTTAAAAAATTCAACATTAGTTCGATAACAGCGCCCTCTAACGACATAATGTCCAAACAAGGTATAAAGCACTATACTATGTATTGCTGGTTTCTTTAACAACCTCTGCGTTAAATTATGTGCCATGTAACGAAATATACTTAAATACACTCAAATAGCTTCATTAGATAGCGTTTGTGTGTGTAAAACACGAAAATAACGTTTCCGTGAAATTTTGCAAAAAGTCAATTTTTTCGTGTTTTTTAGTCAAAAGCAGCTTGTTTTCACTCTTACAGCACGAATACGCTGATACTCGCTGGAAAATGATCCGAGCGATATGAAACTTTTTATATAGGCATAGGGCAGTGCTATCTATCAAACTGCGCTAATAAGAACTTAATCGGGTGATATGCAAATTTTTAAAAAATTCAACATTAGTTCGATAACAGCGCCCTCTAACGACATAATGTCCAAACAAGGTATAAAGCACTATACTATGTATTGCTGGTTTCTTTAACAACCTCTGCGTTAAATTATGTGCCATATAACGAAATATACTTAAATACACTCAAATAGCTTCATTAGATAGCGTTTGTGTGTGTAAAACACGAAAATAACGTTTCCGTGAAATTTTGCAAAAAGTCAATTTTTTCGTGTTTTTTAGTCAAAAACTGCTTCATTTTCACTCTTACAGCAGGATTACGCTGAAACTCGCTGGAAAGTGCTTCCAGCGATATGAAACTTTTTATATAGGCATAGGGCATTGCTATCTATCAAACTGCGCTAATAAGAACTTAATCGGGTAATATGGAAATTTTTATAAAATTCAACATTAGTTCGATAACAGCGCCCTCTAACGACATAATGTCCAAACAAGGTATAAAGCACTATACTATGTATTGCTGGTTTCTTTAACAACCTCTGTGTTAAATTATGTGCCATATAACGAAATATACTTAAATACACTCAAATAGCTTCATTAGATAGCGTTTGTGTGTGTAAAACACGAAAATAACGTTTCCGTGAAATTTTGCAAAAAGTCAATTTTTTCGTGTTTTTTAGTTAAAAGCAGCTTCTTTTCACTCTTACAGCACGAATACGCTGATACTCGCTGGAAAATGATCCCAGCGATATGAAACTTTTTATATAGGCATAGGGCAGTGCTATCTATCAAACTGCGCTAATAAGAACTTAATCCGGTGATATGCAAATTTTTAAAAAATTCCACATTAGTTCGATAACAGCGCCCTCTAAGGACATAATGTCCAAACAAGGTATAAAGCACTATACTATGTATTGCTGGTTTCTTTAACAACCTCTGCGGTAAATTATGTGCCATATAACGAAATATACTTAAATACACTCAAATAGCTTCATTAGATAGCGTTTGTGTGTGTAAAACACGAAAATAACGTTTCCGTGAAATTTTGCAAAAAGTCAATTTTTTCGTGTTTTTTAGTCAAAACCTGCTTCTTTTCACTCTAAGAGCACGAATACGCTGAAACTCGCTGGAAAATGCTTCCAGAGAAATGAAACTTTTTATGTAGGCATAAGGCAGTGCTATCTTTCAAAGTGCGCTAAAAAGAACTTAATCGGGCGATATGCAAATTTTTAAAAAATTCAAAATTAGTTCGATGACAGCGCCCTCTAACGACATAATGTCCAAACAAGGTATAAAGCACTATACTATGTATTGCTGGTTTTTTTAACAAACTCTGCTTTAACTTATGTGCCATATAACGAATATACTTAAATACGCTCAAATAGCTTCAGTAGATAGCGTTTGTGTGTGTAAAACACGAAAATAACGTTTCCGTGAAATTTTGCAAAAACTCAATTTTTTCTTGTTTTTTAGTCAAAAACAGCTTCTTTTCACTCTTACAGCACGAATACGCTGAAACTCGCTTGAAAATGCTTCCAGCGATATGAACCTTTTTGTGTAGGCATAGGGCAGTGCTATCTATCAAACTGCGCTAATAAGAACTTAATCGGGTGATATGGAAATTTTTAAAAAATATAACATTAGTTCGATAACAGCGCCCTCTAACGACATAATGTCCAAACAAGGCAGAAAGCACTGTACTATGTATTGCTGGATTCATTAATAACCTGTGCATTAGATTATGTGCCATATAACAAAATTCACTTAAATACACTCAAATAGCTTCATCTGATAGCGTTTATTTGTGTAAAACACGAAAATAACGTTTCCGTGAAATTTTGCAAAAAGTGAATTTTTTCGTGTTTTTTAGTCAAAATCTGTTTGTTTTCACTCTAAGAGCACCAATACGCTGATACTCGCTGGAAAATGATTCCAGCGATATGAAACTTTTTATGTAGGCATAGGCCATTGATATATATCGAACTGTGCTAATAAGAATTTAATCGGGTGATATGCAAATTTTTAAAAAATTCAACATTGGTTCGATAACAGCGCCATCTAACGACATAATGTCCAAACAAGTCAGAAACCATTGTCCTGTATATTGCTGGTTTGTTTAACAACCTCTGCGTTAAATTATGTGCCATATATCGAAATATACTTAAATACACTCAAATAGCATCATCTGATAGCGTTTATTTGTGTAAAACACGGAAATAACGTTTCCGTGAAATTTTTTAAAAAGTGAATGTTTTCTTCTTTTTATTCAAAACCTGCTTTTTCTAACTTTTACAGCACGAATACGCTGATACTCGCTGGAAAATCATTCGAGCGATATGTAACTTTTTATATAGGCATAGGGCATTGATATATATCAAACTGTGCTAATAAGAACTTAATCGGGTGATATGGAAATTTTTAAAAAATTCAACATTAGTTCGATAACAGCGCCCTCTAACGACATAATGTCCAAACAAGGCAGAAACCATTGTCCTGTGTATTGCTGGTTTCTTTAACAACCTCTGCGTTAAATTATGTGCCATATAACGAAATACACTTAAATACACTCAAATAGCTCTTCATCTGATAGCGTTTATGTGTGTAAAACACGAAAATAACGTTACCGTAAAATTTTGCAAAAAGTGAAATTTTTCGTGTTTTTTAGTCAAAACCTGCTTGTTTTCCTCTTACAGCCCGAATAGGCTGATACTCGCTAGGAAATGCTTCCAGCGATATGAAACTTTTTATATAGGCATAGGGCAGTGCTTTGTATTAAACTGCCCTAATAAGAACATAATCGAGTGATATACAAATTTTTAAAAAATTCAACATTAGTTAGATAACAGCGCCCTCTAACGACATAATGTCCAAACAAGGTATAGAGCACTATACTATGTATTGCTGGTTTCTTTAACAACCTCTGCGTTAAATTATGTGCCAAAAAAGAAATATACTTAAATACACTCAAAAAGCTTCATTTGATACCGTTTGTGTGTGTTAAACACGAAAATAACGTTTCCGTGAAATTTTGCAAAAAGTCAATTTTTTCGTGTATTTTAGTCAAAATCTGCTTCTTTTCACATTTACAGCACGAATACGCTGAAACTCGCTGGAAAATGTTTCCAGGGATATGAAACTTCTTATATAGGCAGGCAATGCTATCTATCAAACTGCGGTAATAAGAACTTAATCGGGTGATATGCAAGTTTTTAAAAAATTCAACATCAGTTCGATAACAGCGCCCTCTAACGACATAATGTCCAAACAAGGTATAAAGCACTATACTATGTATTGCTGGTTTCTTTAACAACCTGTGCGTTAAATTATGTGCCATATAACGAAATATACTTAAATACACTCAAAGAGCTTCATTTGATAGCGTTTATGTGTGTAAAACACGAAAATAACGTTTCCGTGAAATTTTACAAAAAATGAATTTTTTCGTATTTTTTAGTCAAAATCTGTTTGTTTCCACTCTTACAGAACGAATACGCTGATACTCGCTGGAAAATGATTCCAGCGATATGAAACGTTTTATTTAGGAATAGGACAGTGCTACCTATCAAATTGCACTAATAAGAACTTAACCAGGTGATATGCTAATTTTTAAAAAATTCAACATTAGTTCGATAACAGCGCCCTCTAACTACATAATGGCGGAACAAGGTATAATGCAGTATACTATGTATTGCTGGTTTCTTTAACAACCTCTGCGTTAAATTATGTGCCATGTAACGTAATATACTTTAATACACTCAAATAGCTTCATATGATATCGTTCGTGTGTGTAAAACACGAAAATAAAGTTTCCGTGAATTTTCCAAAAAGTGATTTTTTGTGTTATTTAGTCAAAATCTACTTATTTTCACTCTTACAGTACGAATACGCTTATACTCGCTTGAAAATGATTCCAGCGATATGAAACTTTTTATATAGGCATAGGGCTGTGCTATCTATCAAATGCGCTAATAAGAACTTAATCTGGTGATATTCAAATTTTTAAAAAATTCAAAATTAGTTCGATAACAGCGCCCTCTAAAGACATAATGTCGGAACAAGGTATAATGCACTATACTATGTATTGCTGGTTTCTTTAACAACCTCGGCGTTAAATTATGTGCCATGTAACGTAATATACTTTAATACACTCAAATAGCTTCATATGATATCGTTTGTGTGTGTAAAACACGAAAATAACGTTTCCGTGAAATTTAGCAAAAAGTGAATTTTTTCTGTTTTTTAGTCAAAATCTGCTTGTTTTCACTCTTACAGCCCGAATACGTGATACTCGCTGGAAAATGATTCCAGCGATAAGAAACGTTTTATATAGTCATAGGGCAGTGCTATTCTATCAAACTGCGCTAATAAGAATTTAATCGGATGATATGCAAATTTTTAAAAATTGACATTAATTTGATAACAGCACACTCTAACGACATAATGTCGGAACAAGGTATAATTCAATATACTATGTACTGCTGGTTTCTTTAACAACCACTGCGTTAAATTATGTGCCCAATAACGAAATATACTTAAATACACTCAAAGAGCTTCGTTTGATATCGTTTGTGTGTGTAAAACACGAAAATAACTTTTCCGTGAAATTTTGCAAAAATTGGATTTTTTGTGTATTTTATCAAAATCTGTAAAACACGAATATAAAATTTCTGTTAAATTTTGCAAAAAGTTAATTTTTTTTGTTTTTTAGTCAAAATCTGCTTGTTTTCACTTTTACAGCACGAATACGCTTATACTCGCTTGAAAATGATTCCAGCGATATGAAACTTTTTATATAGGCATAGGGCAATGCTATCTATCAAACTTCGCTAATAAGAACTTAATCGGGTGTTATGCAATTTTTTTATTAATTTAATATTATTCGAAAAGAGCGCCCTCTAACGACATAATTTCGGAACAAGGTATAATGCATTATACTATGTAGTGCTGGTTTCTTTAACAACCTCTGCGTTAAATTATGTGCCATATAACGAAATATACCTAAATACAACCAACTAGCTTCATTTGTTACCGTGTGTGTTTGTAAAACACGAAAATAACGTTTCCGTGAAATTTTGCAAAAAGTGAATTTTTTCGTGGTTTTTAGTCAAAATCTGCTTGTTTTCACTCCTACAGCACGAAAACGCTGATACTCACTGTAAATGATTCCAGCGATATGAAACTTTTTATATAGTCATAGGGCAGTGCAATTCTATCAAACTGCGCTAATAAGAATTTAAACGGGTGATATGCAAATTTTTAAAAAATTCAACATTAGTTAGATAACAGCGCCCTTTAACGACATAATTTCGGAACAAGGTATAATGCACTATACTATGTATTGCTGGTTTCTTTAACAACCTCTGCGTTAAATTATGTGCCCTATAACGAAATATACTTAAATACACTCAAAGAGCTTCGTTTGATAGCGTTTGTGTGTGTAAAACACGAAAATAACATTTCCGTTAAATTTTGCAAAAAGTGGATTTTTTCTGTATTTTAGTCAAAATCTGTAAAACACGAATATAACATTTCCCTGAAATTTTGCAAAAAGTTAATTTTTTTTGTTTTTTAGTCAAAATCTGCTTGTTTTCACTTTTACAGCACGAATACTCTGATACTCGCTTGAAAATGATTCCAGCGATATGAAACTTTTTATATAGTCATAGGGCTATCTATCAAACTGCGCTAATAAGAACTTAATTGGGTGTTATGCAATGTTTTTATTAATTTAATATTATTCGAAAACAGCGCCCTCTAACGACATAATTTCGGAACAAGGTATAATGCATTATACTATGTAGTGCTGGTTTCTTTAACAACCTCTGCGTTAAATTATGTGCCATATAAAGAAATGTACCTAAATACAACCAACTAGCTTCATTTGTTAGCGTGTGTGTTTGTAAACACGAAAATAACGTTTCCGTGAAATTTTTCAAAAAGTGAATTTTTTTGTGGTTTTAATCAAAATCTGCTTGTTTTCACTCCTACAGCACGAAAACGCTGATACTCACTGGAAAATGATTCCAGTGATATGAAAGTTTTTATATAGTCATAGGGCAGTGCTATTCTATCAAACTGCGCTAATAAGAATTTAAACGGGTGATATGCAAATTTTTAAAAAATTCAACATTAGTTCGATAACAGCGCCCTTTAACGACATAATTTCGGAACAAGGTATAATGCACTATACTATGTATTGCTGGTTTCTTTAACAACCTCTGCGTTAACTTATGTGCCCTCTAACGAAATATACTTAAATACACTCAAAGAGCTTCGTTTGATAGCGTTTTTGTGTGTAAAACCCGAAAATAACATTTCCGTTAAATTTTGCAAAAAGTGGATTTTTTCTGTATTTTAGTCAAAATCGGTAAAACACGAATATAACATTTCCCTGAAATTTTGCAAAAAGTTAATTTTTTTTGCTGTTTAATCAAAATCTGCTTGTTTTCACTTTTACAGCACGAATACGCTGATACTCGCTTGAAAATGATCCAGCGATATGAAACTTTTTATATATTCATAGGGCAATGCTATCTATCAAACTGCGCTAATAAGAACTTAATTGGGTGCTATGCAATGTTTTTATTAATTTAATATTATTCGAAAACAGCGCCCTCTAACGACATAATTTCGGAACAAGGTATAATGCATTATACTATGTAGTGCTGGTTTCTTTAACAACCTCTGCGTTAAATTATGTGCCATATAACGAAATATACCTAAATACAACCAACTAGCTTCATTTGTTAGCGTGTGTGTTTGTAAACACGAAAATAACGTTTCCGTGAAATTTTGCAAAAAGTGAATTTTTTCGTGGTTTTTAGTCAAAATCTGCTTGTTTTCACTCCTACAGCACGAAAACGCTGATACTCACTGGAAAATGATTCCAGCGATATGAAACTTTTTATATAGTCATAGGGCAGTGCTGTTCTATCAAACTGCTCTAATAAGAATTTAAACGGGTGATATGCAAATTTTTAAAAAATTCAACATTAGTTCGATAACAGCGCCCTTTAACGACATAATGTCGGAACAAGGTATAATGCACTATACTATGTATTGCTGGTTTCTTTAACAACCTCTGCGTTAAATTATGTGCCATATAACGAAATATACTTAAATAGACTCAAAGAGCTTCATTTGATAGTGTTTGTGTGTGTAAAACACGAAAATAACGTTTCCGTGAAATTTTGCAAAAAGTCAGTTTTTTGTGTTTTTTAGTCAAAATCTGCTTGTTTTCACTCTTACAGCACGAATACGCTGATACTCGCTGGGAAATGATTCCAGCGATATGAAATTTTTTATATAGGCATAGGGCAATGCTATCTATCAAACTGCGCTAATAAGAACTTATTCGGGTGATATGCAATTTTTTAATAAATTCAATATTAATCGATAACCGCGCCCTCTAACGACATATTTTCCGAACAAGGTATAATGCATTATACTATGTAGTGCTGGTTTCTTTAACAACCTATGCGTTAAATTATGTGCCATATAACGAAATATACTTAAATACACTCAAATAGCTTCATTTGATAGCGTTTGTGTTTGTAAAACACGATAATAACGTTTCCGTGAAATTTTGCAAAAAGTGAATTATTTAGTGTTTTTTAATCAAAATCTGCTTCTTTTCACTCTTACAGCACGAAAACGCTGATAATCGCTGGAAAATGATTCCAGCGATATGAAAGTTTTTTATAGTCATAGGGCAGTGCTATTCTATCAAACTGCGCTAATAAGAACTTAATCGGGTGATATGCAAATTTTTAAAAAATTCAACATTAGTTGGATAACAGCGCCCTCTAACGACATAAATTCGGAACCAGGTGTAATGCACTATACTATGTATTGCTGGTTTCCGTAACAACCTCTCCGTTAAATTATGTGCCATATATCATAATATACTTAAATACACTCAAATAGCTTCATTTGATAGCGTTTTACTTATATGTATTTAAATTTATAAGTACGTTATTGTATTTATTTTTGGAAGTTCATAGGTACACACTAAAATATTCTTGACATTTTGGAGCAGCCAATTTCTATTTTCTTCAGTGTGTTCCTACTTTATTTATTTTTTCGATTTCTGTGTGAAAGTTAACAAAGAAGATTGTATTTAATGTTCTTGTGTTTTGTTTATAAAAATTTTGAAAGTTATTCAAGCAATATCTCGATAGAAATGATGTTCGCTTTCACCTATCATTACAACTTAAAGAAGTAAAATTTTCTTTCAGTGATAAATTCTGTACTTCTATTGTTGCTGAAATGTGGTATCATAATACAATATGAACATAAACCTAAATATGGCTGCATACAGTTTTCGTTTATTTCATTTGATGTTTGACAGTTAGGTTAGATTATCTAATGAATAAAGGGTATTTCGGTTTAAGTATGCTACTCTGATAATGCTCGAGCAGACAGAATTCACTCTTTCTATCCGGAAGCGTTAGGAGACCACCTACCGGCAACAAATGCAAAACGCAGTCGGAAATCCTTTCGGAAAGCAGTACCCCATGCAGTTTGTATTGCAAGCGACTAAGAGGGAGTGTTACACTAGAAAGAGTAGTTAGTTGAAAGTGAAAAGAGAAAGGGAGATCGAATTCTCTCTCTCTCGCTCTCCACATATATATATATATTGGAATAACACTGGCAAATGAAAGTCATGATTTCTACAATGTGACAAGCAGCGCTCTAACAACTTATTTATTGGAGCCTGCTTCTTGCCTTGCGCACTGGTGGTGTTTTTCAGCTGTATATTGACCATTTCAACATTAGTAACCATGGGAACAACTGCAACCTGCAAGTTGCTCATAATATCTATCAGCTTGACGATCCTCATGGACGTGACCCATTCTCTTTTCGTAGATCCACAAACGGAACCACGGAATCAAGTAAGTTGATGTGATGCGTAAATTATCTTGTTTTGTTTTGTTTTTTTTTGTTTTTTTTTAAGATTAGCAATTGCTGAGGTTTCATTCTTCCCATCTGAATATTTTTATTTCGAAAAGTATTTCATAGACAATTATTACTTTCCTATTATTTAAGAAATTAATAACTTCCATTAATGGAAAGGATTATATAATTTCATGTTTATGAAAAGTTTATATTCCTCACCCTGTTGTTCGAAGTCAGTTAATCTAAACCAGAATAGTAGTCCAACTATTTTGGCAGACACCCAACAATGAATATGTGGTTACTTACGGCATTGGTAGACTACCGTTGTATAGCTGATTTAAACAGAAATGAGTTCTCGGGGTTTTTTATTTTCTTTTTCTCTTTCATTTTCCGCTTTTTATTCTGTTTTTAAAAAAAATCGCCTACATCTGTAGATTTCTTTCTTTCGTAATGCAATAGAATTAGTTTATAAGAAGGCGTCGCTTGATGAATTCCATATAACGGATTTCCATTATGAGGATCCTAACCAACAATCCTTTATGAGAATCTCTACCTAACAAGTATATCATAATGATCATAGTTATTTCGAAAACACGTTATTGAAAGCATAGTGATTTACTCCGAACACTTACTTGGAAGAGAAAGAGATACAGAGTACAGGATTTAGTTGGTGTGACTAAATTCTTTTCCCAGTTCTTTCAGTTGTCTATAATTCTTGTGTAGCCAATCTCTGTTTCAATTCATATCTAATTCTGCTTCGATAGCCGGATATTATTTGAACTAAACGTTTTATGTGATCTTTCCATACAATTGTTGACTCAGTGGTTTCAATAAAGCTTTAAAAATTATAGCGTAATGATAGGTGAAAGCGATCATCTTTTTCTATCTCGACATTTCTTGAATATCTTTCAAAATTTCGATAAACAAAACACAACGATATTAAATGCAATCTTATTTGTCAACTTTCATACAGAACTCGTAACAATAATTAAAGTAGGAACACATCGAGGAAAATTTCTGAAGAAAATAGAAATTGGCTGCTCCACACTGTCAAGAATATTTTAGTGTGTACCTATGTACTTTCAGAAATAAACAGAATAACGTACTTATAAATTTAAATACATACACGTAAGCTATTGTTTAAGTTCACGTCTGCAAACTAAGGGTCATGAGGAATGTATTATTGAGACATGAGAAATGTATCATTATGATTCATAACTGCAGGATAAGTGTGTGTGTGTTTATTATTCAGCTGGTGTGTTAGTTTTATGGGAACAAAGATTACCACCGCTGCGCGAAACACGTAGCTTAATTTCAGCTGAAAATCTCCTATAAATATTTTTTCATATTCTAGACGATATTCGAATGTCTTTCCACCGAAAGAACACATTTCGTTTTTCTAAAGAAAAATTAAAGGAATACAAGCATAACAGTTGTTCAATATTTTTATTTCTTCGCTTCTCTTAAGTAAAAGTCATGAATTTTAGGTAAAATGAAGCTAAGCTTTTGTTCTTAAAGAGGCTTTGGTTACTAATTCTGTAGTCCTTTAATTGTTAATGAGGCTTTAGTTTTGATATATCGTTGAAACTAATAAAATAATGATTTCACTTACAGTATATACGGTGAGTTTCCTGAAGTATTTATCATTCTTCCTGCTTGGTGAAAAAACAATAAATTTTAATTTGCGTTTTGCCACGAGAAAAGATAGTCGCGATGTTTATCATTAGCATGAGACCAATCAAAATAATTGTCAGAATTTCTCTATGAAACTAAACCACATAAATGTTGTATTGAATTAACACTGAGTTGAAATGAGTTGCATTAAGAATGATCTTCTCTTATGCGCAGTAATTCCGGCAATTTGTCATGAGATGCATTGTTCAATGCATCTCATGACAAACTAGTTGGGAATGGAATGTAGTTCACAAGTCACATTAGTTGAAAGACGGCAATATTTTCAAATCTCTTCAGAATGCCTATCAGCCTTGACACCAAATCACGTGGAGCATTTAGAAGGTGTGGAAGAATAGATTTTAGAAAATCGGATTCATAATGTGTGACTGGCAAAACTTCTTAGGTACGTCACATTCTTTGCTTCAGTGAAATCGAAAGGCATTGAAAGGTATTGCTAAGACCATATTTGCTTTCCTTTATTATAGCCTCTCTCTCTCTCTCTCTCTCTCTCTCTCTCTCTCTCTCTCTCTCTCTCTCTCTCTCAATTCTCTATATTAATTCCAGACCATATACAGGGTGTTCGGGATAAATTTGACAGTTTCGTAAGGAAAAAGAAAATCTTCTTTGTATCTATTAAATTTAATGAATTGACAAAAAAACATTACAGGCAGAGTTAATTACAATACTATCAACAAGATTTACTCAAAATAACCACCATTAGCGTCGATCACAGCTTCAATTCTGCTTCGGAACCTCGAACAAGCTGATGCTACAGTCTCCCTGGGAAGGGCCGCAAAAACTGTTTTAATTTTATCCATTAACTGGGCTTTTGTATTACTGGAAGTGCGATTGGTGTCTTTTTCAACTGCGCCCCATACAAAATAATCCATGGGGTTAAAAATAACCACCATTAGCATCGATCACAGCTTCAATTCTGCTTCGGAACTGCGCCCCATACAAAATAATCCATGGGGTTAAAAATAACCACCATTAGCATCGATCACAGCTTCAATTCTGCTTCGGAACCTCGAACAAGCTGATGCTACAGTCTCCCTGGGAAGGGCCGCAAAAACTGTTTTAATTTTATCCATTAACTGGGCTTTTGTATTACTGGAAGTGCGATTGGTGTCTTTTTCAACTGCGCCCCATACAAAATAATCCATGGGGTTAAGGTCTGGGGAGTTTGGAGGCCAAACATTTGGACTGGTGAAGTCGTAGAAATTTTCAGACAACCATTTTTGACTTTTCCCAGAGTTGTGGCAAGGGGCCGAATCCTGCTGCCATACATACGGCCTACCATTGGCTACCCTTGTTATCCAGGGCTTGACTACAGTTAGCAACTCCACGAACAAAGCCCGAATTCCAATGCCAGGGTTCTTCAACACCTGTTCCTGCAGATTTGCGAGGAATTCTGCTGTACGAACGCAATCAGATCGTCTGCTAGGGATCTTTCTTCTTGCTACATCCTCGTAGTCACCGTTGCAAGTCTCTAGTTCATTCCTGATTGTTTTTACTGTATTCAGGGAGCATTGGGCAGCAGTCGTAATATCCTTATTTTGATGGCGGGCACGAATCATCATGATACAAGTTATTCTCTTCCATGATTCAGGTGGGTTCCAGCTATCCATCTTTCTGACATCTTGTATATGAATGAAGAAGGGTCCAAACTTAAATGAAGTGAAGTGTGTGTTAATACATGTAACTTACGGAAAAATATAATTAATTATAAATATGTCAAATTTATCCCGAACACCCTGTATAGCTACAAGTGTTTAAAGATTAATCTCTAAGCTGAGATTCTTTTAAATTAAATTAAACTATATTATAATAAACTATATCAAACATAGTCATGATTCCTTTTATTATTTTGTAGAAAAATGGATACCAGTAGTCATTCTTTGCTTGCAGGAAAAATTACAAATTGAAAGGATATAAGAAAAGAAAAGTAAAAATTTATTTACTAATATTTTTCACTTCATAGTGTGATAAGGTTTTGGAATAAAAAGAGCAAATTAAAAATATAACACATAGTTTATTAAGCAATATACGAGGAAACGCACAAGTACGAACAATGTACAGGTATATAAAAATAATCAAAATGTATACGTTATTTTTAAAAAGAAATAAATATAAAAATCATCAAATTCCTCATATATATATATATATATGTATATATATATATATATATATATATATATATATATATACACACACACACACACTCACAGAGAGCGTACAGGATAGTTATGATAGAACTACATGAAAACGTTACACCACAGCTAACGTCCGATAAACAATTTTCCTCCAAATTGATCTGTTATCTGTCAATTCGAATAACGAATAACATTTCTGGCTAGATGGGTGAAGCAAAATTTCTTTTCGTATTCCCCTTTGTCTGAAATGAAAAACTTTGAACGGAGTATTTATGAGCCACATGCTCGCCCAGTGAGGGCAGTGAAATTAAGCTGTGTTCAGCTGTACTTAAGATATATTTTGGCCTTTTATATTTGTAGCTTTCCGCTTCATTATATTCCGAAGCTTCCTTGATCAACAGGTTTAGATGGTTGCTTGTCTTGGTAAAGAACTTCACTGCTAGATCTAGAAGAAGGGAAGAAATGTAAGGCATGTTGACTTCTCTATGGATCTGGGTGTTTCTGATAAACCAAGGGGCATCCAGAATCATTCTCAGGCACTGATTCTGCAATCTCTGTAGTTTTAGAATATTTGTATTTGCGGTATGGCTCCATGCGGGGGACGCATAAGTGATGACCGGCCGATTCACCATCTTGTAAATTGTTAATTTTGTTTGTGTATCCAATTTTCTTTGTCTGTTGATTACAGGGTAGAGTTGGGCTATGACCTTGGATGTCTTTGAGGTAATGTGTCTTATATGACTGATGAATAGAAGTTTTCTATCCAGGATCACTCCGAGATATTTGACTTCGCTCTGCCACGGAATCTTAACTGCCAAAAGATGAATGTCCTCCATATCGTGGATTTTCTTCCTTGTAAACAGTATGGCTGAACTCTTCTGTGGGTTACCTTGGATCCTTCAGTCCACCAGAGATCTCTCTAATATATGTATACTGGTTTGCAATCTTCTAGTTGCCAGTTCTGGGCTCAGATATCTTGCCATTAATGCAGTATCATCTGCATATAATGCAGTGAATGTTGTTCTCCGGTTCAGAGGGATATCTGCTACGTAGATTGACAACAGGAGAAGGGCCCGAAGCGAGCCCTGGGGTACTCCTGCGAAGATAGATCCTGCATTTGGACGAAATCGATTTCCGACCCTGACCTGCATATATCTGTCTTTCAGGTATGAGTGGAGTATTCTTATCAACTTGATTGGAAAGCCGAACTTTATGAGTTTGTACAGAATGCCTTGATGCCACAATTTGTCAAACGCCTTCTCTGCATCGATGAAGATGGCAGCATTACTGATTTTCCAATTGAAACCTTTCGTAATGATTTCTACAAGCCTGTGGATTTGTTGAGCTATACTATGGGCCTTGCGGAAGCCAAACTGGTCGTCAGGCAAAACTCCTAACCTATCCGTTTCTGCTTGGAGTCTTGTGAGGATCACTTTCTCTGTTAACTTTCCGATGCTGGACAACAGGCTGATTGGTTTATAGCTCTCAAGAAGGTGAGGGTGTTTTCCTGGCTTCTTCGGTGGCACGATGGTGGCTGTTTTCCACACAATGGCAAAATGCTGGAATCTGAAAAATGCATTGATAATATTGGCGAGATGAACTATGGCCTTTCTTGGGAGTAGTTTTACTATTCGGTTAGTTATGCCATCAGGAGCCTTTTTATTATTTAGGTGTGACGATATTTATTACTTCGACCGGAGTAGTCGGTGTGATATGTTCAGAATTAACAGTGTGCTGCCATAAAGTTGATCTAACATGCCGGTGAATTTTGTACATGAGGTTAATATTAAGGTTTGCATAAGATGGACTGCATTGAGATTCAAGGTTATCTATCAGTGCTTCAGCTTTCTCTTCATCTTTGTGAACTGTCCCTTTCTTTGTTTGTATAGAGGGTATGAGTTGCTTTTTGGTGCAGATGGCTCTTAGGAATTTCCAGACGGAGTGATCTTCAGTCGTGATGTTAGCCAGTTTGGATTCCCATTGGTGGTTTCTGTGTTTTTGGAGAGCTTCCCGGACCTGTCTGTTTAGGTTGTTCAATACTGTTTTATCTTATGGTGCTCTGGTATTGTGGTATCTCTTTCTGGCTCTATTTTTTGCTCTGATTAGCTCCATGATTTCTTCTGGGATACGGTTGGTTGGGTGGAATTCCTTGTATAGTTCCTCGAATTTGGCCTCATTCAGAAGTTCTGCCATGAAAACAATAATTTAGAAATGTGTAAAGACACAGATGGAGAAAGAGTAGAAGAAGTAGAAGTGCACTTGGTCACAGATTGAAATCCTACCTCCCTAAATAAAACCATATATCCACCACTGGTCTTCATTGCGAGTGGGGCCTGCCGGCCATTAGACCGCTCTTGCATGTTTCATGCCGAGGGGGGGGGGAACAAACTGTGTCTGCGCCAGTGCAATGTGCGTTTCGTGAAAAATCTTGTAAACAAACTTATCAGGCTCAGTCTAAAATAATACGTCCGTTCACATCAAAAGCCAAAAGCAGAATCTAGAACATTATCAGAACTTATATTTCTGTACTTCAAAGTACTTTGTACTGTATCAATGCACCTACATCTTGGCCTACCTCTGAGTCTTTTTTCTCACAGCCTGGCAAATAATACTTGTTTTGCTAATCTCTCCTCACCTATTATATTTAAATGGCCATACCAGCTGAGATTAGCTCTGATAACATATTCCGAAATGGTAACAATGTGAAGTTTATTCCTAATACTTCATTTTTAATATTATACCGCTATTAATCAATTTCTCTTATACCATATAAATTTATTCATTTAACTTCCTACCATACCAGCTTTTCTAATTCTGCTGTCTATTTCCAGATTTAATTTCCCGTCATTACTAAAAATTGTGCCTGAAAAGCTGAAATGGTTGCCTTTTCTATGGGTTACCAATTCAGGATACAGTTGAAGTTTTCAATGTCTGTCTTTTTAATGCTAATCTTCATACCAAAAATACTTCTGAGCACGCGCGCACACACACACACACACACACACACACATACATCTTAAAGGCCCACCTTTCCTAATTGGGTTGTGGGGGCAACAGCTGCAAGAGGAACTTCTAATGGTCACGATCCTCTGCCACCAAGCTCAGGTGTTCTGGGGTATTCCCAAACGTGTCCACCCAAGGTTTTGGATGTAATCTATCCAGCGTGTCCTTGGCCTTCCAAGTGGCCTCCCACCCTCTGGCTTCGCAAAGAGAGCCTGCTGAGGGAGCCTCTCTTGTGACATTCTGGTCAGGTGCCTGTACCAACGTAACTGTGATATTTGAAGCAGCGGTTGAGTATTGAGGGTTTCCCGAATTGCAGAGCTTCTGACTCTGTAGAGTCTTGTCAGCCCTGCAACCCCTCGAAGGAACCTCATTTCAGCCGCTTGGATTCCTGTCCACATTCTGTCGGTCATTACCCAACTCTCATGACCATAGGTGAGGATGGGAACATAGACTATAGTGAAGACAGCCAGATTTGCCTTCTAGCTTAACTCCTGCTTCAATGCTGCCGTACGGCCAAGCTCCCGCAATATTGAACTTG
Organism: Typopeltis vanoorti; assembly: GCF_054136105.1. Taxonomy (NCBI): domain Eukaryota; kingdom Metazoa; phylum Arthropoda; class Arachnida; order Uropygi; family Thelyphonidae; genus Typopeltis; species Typopeltis vanoorti. Next base: position 119,703,735 of record NC_143556.1, on the reverse strand, counting down.
CTGAGCCAATTCGAGTATATATCTCTACGTCCCACTTTCCATCATTCGTGAATATGGACCCAAGGTATTTAAACTTCTCCACTTGCCTCATTGGGACTCCACTTACATGTAGAGTGCACTGGGATGGTTGTCTGGTTGTCTTGAGACCACAAATGTTTCAGTTTTGGCCACACTGATCTTCATTCCGGCGTCTGCACAAACAGCTACAAACCTATTCAGAGTCCGTTGGAGTCATCTGTGGAAGAGCTAAGCAGAACTAGGTTATCTGCAAAAAGCAGACGTTCAATGTTACATCTTCCAATTCTGACACATTCACTGTCTCAGCTGTGCCAACCAATCCGGTCCATAAATATTATGAAAAGGAGGGGTGACAAAACACACCCTTGGCAGAGGTCTACGGAGACTGTGAAAGGTTCAGACTTTGTGCTGTTTACCCTGACACAAAACTCTGGGCATTCATACGGAGACTTGATGGCTGCTAATAGTTGGCCATCCACTCCATACTCCTGTACTACTTACCAAAGCTTCTCCCGAGGAACCTTGTCATATGCCTTCTCCAAGTCCACAAAACATGTGTAGACATTCTTGGCATATTCCCAAGATTTCTCAAAGACTTGCCTTAAAGTGAAGATTTGGTCAGTTGTGCTTCTACTAGGACAAAAGCCACATTGTTCTTCCTGGAACTTTGACTCAACTATGCTCCTGCACCGTCTTTCCAAGCAACTAGCATACACTTTCCCAGGCAAGCTGAGCAGAGAGAGATGCCACGATAGTTATTGCAATCCTTCTGGTCTCCCTTCTTGAAGACTGGTATTATTATGCCTGTCTGCCATTGCTTTGGTGTTCGCCCAGATATCCAAGCAGCCTGACACACTCGAGTCAGCCAGAGAACACTGTCTCAATTTAAGGCTTTTAGCATTTCGGGCCGAATTTCATCATCGCCAGCAGCCTTGCCTGATTTTAGCGATTTTATTGCTAAATGCACCACTTCTGCTGTGAGACTAGTCATTGCCCCGATCTGCACCTCTTGGAGGTCCACAACCAACTGCTGGGCTACCCGGGTTAAGATGGCTCTCAAAGTATTCCCTCCATCTGTGGAGGATATCCTTTTCGGTTGTTAAAAGTGCACCATCAGAGACCTTAATTGCCCTTGCTGTGCAAGATTTCCTCCCTCGAAGGCGGCGGGTGGTCGGACAGAATACTTTGTTTGTATTTGCGTAGGATGAGTCTAATCTTTCTCCAAAGGATTCCCAATCCTTCTGCTTTGCTGTCTTTACTGCCTCAGTAGCAGCTTTTCGTGCCTCAGCATACCGCAAACGCATCTCAGGTGACCTGACCCTAAGCCATATTAGGTAGCACTCCTTTTTTGTCCTGACAGTTTTTTCGACTTCTTGGTTCCACCAAGGTGTCCTTTTCTCACTGAACATTGCCACGCCGAGCCGCTTTCTGCCATAGCATGAGAGTTCAGAGGCAGTGACAGCTGTTCTGAACAGCTTCCACTCCTCCTCATCATCTGCAGTATGCTTGGGAATCTCTTTGAACCTGGAGAAATTTCATCTGCAAAATTCTTCCTCACAGCCTCATTTTCCAATGCCTCCCATTTCACGCGGTATAGCTGCTTAGGCCTACCAGCGTTGATGGTAGCATCCGGTTTCTGAAGCCGTAGAGTGCACACAACAAGGTGTTGTGTGCACTCTACGGAACTGTCAGTTGACAGTTCAGAAGAGGGGCAGAACTGTCAGTTGACAGTTCTGCCCCTCTCCTCACACCAACGTCCAACACTGAGGAAAATAGGTCTGCTGAGACTATAAAGAAGTCAATTAGAGACCTTTGTTCTAGTGTATCCCTGTACCAGATATACTTTTGGACTTCTCGGTGCTGGAAGAAGGTATTCATTATGGACAAGCTGTTAGTTCAGCAGAAGTCCAATGATTTCAAGCCATTCGCGTTAAGGTCAGGGGCGCCGTTCCTCCCAACCACACCCCTCCATGTCTGTTCCAACATGTGCATTGAAGTCACCCATTAGTAGGACTGATTCCATGTCTGCCACCCTGTCAAAAGCAGCATCCACTTCCTCTAGGAAGGCAGAGTATTCTGACTCCAGATTTGGCTGTGGTGCATAGGCTTGCACCACAGCCAAATCATGGTTTTTCATCTGAAGCCTTAACACACATACCCGTCCCCCTAATGGGATCCACTCAGCAACACAGTCTGACAGCTGGGGGCTTGTGAGTATCCCCACACCCGCCATAGCAGACATTGTCGGGCTCACACCAGAGTAGTAGTTCTTCCACCCTTTATCCAGATCGACAGTTCCAGAGCCTCTCCTCTTGGTCGAAAAAATCCCGACTAAGTCTAGCCGGTTGCGCTTGGCTTCCTCAACCAGTTCCAACTCCTCCTCTGTCAGAGAGAAGATCTTCCAGTTGCTTAAATCCATAGTCTGGTGCCATTGTCGTTGCTATTTCCGTTCTTTTGCAGAACCATTTCTTTGCGCTGCCCCTAAACACCTCCCCAAATGGGTAGCGGTCCCATTGATGGAGTTTCCTCTAGCAGAGTGCTGAGGAGTGGTGTCAAAGGGAGACTGTAACATATTTTTCGAACGGGTCCCTCTGCCTAACACCCGAATGCGTCCCTTGGTAACCCGCGCGACGGACGAAGCAGTATGAACATTTTTTGATGTGCTGATCATGTTACAGTGTTTGATAATGTCCTGTAGCACAAGACGAAATGACACAGCAAAACAGGAAAGATTCCCCTCGAATACTCTAATAGCATTCGGGGGAAGGAACAAGAAGAGAAGAAAGAAAGAAGCAAGGGAGGAAGAGGATGGACCAGTCTAAAGATAACAGAACAGATGTATATTACATGAAGTAAGGCATGATTCACCATCAGGTACCTTGGGTTTGTCACCCCTGTATTCACTGAAGTGAGCCCCTGAAGAGTATATATATATAAACTAGAGGGGGCTCCTCCTCTTCTGGCGCACAACCGCCCGAGTTCCGGGCGGTTAAGCCGGTAAGAAAAAAAAAGTGAGATAAAAACGTTTCAAATTTCGGCTTATCTTTTTATATATATATATAGAGAGAGAGTAGATATATATACAGGGTGTTCGGGATAAATTTGACATATTTATAATTAATTATATTTTTCCGTAAGTTACATGTATTAACACACACTTCTCTTCATTTAAAAGTTTGGACCCTTCTTCATTCATATACAAGATGTCAGAAAGGATGGATAGCTGGAACCCACCTGAATCATGGAAGAGAATAACTTGTATCATGATGATTCGTGCCCGCCATCAAAATAAGGATATTACGACTGCTGCCCAATGCTCCCTGAATACAGTAAAAACAATCAGGCATGAACTAAAGACTTGCAATGGTGACTACGAGGATGTAGCAAGAAGAAAGATCCCTAGCAGACGATCTGATTGCGTTCGTACAGCAGAATTCCTCGCAAATCTGCAGGAACAGGTGTTGAAGAACCCTGGCATTGGAATTCCGGCTTTGTTCGTGGAGTTGCTAACTGTAGTCAAGCCCTGGATAACAAGGGTAGCCAATGCTAGGCCGTATGTATGGCAGCAGGATTCGGCCCCTTGCCACACCTCTGGGAAAAGTCAAAAATGGTTGTCTGAAAATTTCTACGACTTCACCAGTCCAAATGTTTGGCCTCCAAACTCCCCAGACCTTAACCCCATGGATTATTTTGTATGGGGCGCAGTTGAAAAAGACACCAATCGCACTTCCAGTAATACAAAAGCCCAGTTAATGGATAAAATTAAAACAGTTTTTGTGGCCCTTCCCAGGGAGACTGTAGCATCAGCTTGTTCGAGGTTCCGAAGCAGAATTGAAGCTGTGATCGATGCTAATGGTGGTTATTTTGAGTAAATCTTGTTGATAGTATTGTAATTAACTCTGCCTGTAATGTTTTTTTGTCAATTCATTAAATTTAATAGATACAAAGAAGATTTTCTTTTTCCTTACGAAACTGTCAAATTTATCCCGAACACCCTGTATATATATATATAAAAGGGGGGGCACAGCCACCATGTATATATATGGGGGGAACAGCCTCCATGTATATACGCGCATGTAATAAAGGGCAGTCATGACATACGCGTTATACTAATTTCAGTAATGAATATTGACACGTACTTGACACATATAACGAATATTGACACGTAATTTTCATTGTTTCATTTGTAGGATGTAGGTTTTTCATTGTTTAAAAGCCTACATCCGTTTCAAAGCTGACGTCACATACGTTTCCAATTTCAGCTTATCTTTTTATAATATTGAGAATACTTTTTATAATATTGAGAATCTGCCCCTGACGCCTACAGCGCCCAAACCCCCTGTGTTCCGGACAAGTAGGCCGGTTTTCCTTGAATTCTGATGACACGAATTTTGAAGACTCGAAACTCAGGGTAGCCCCCCCGAATTTCAAATAACTTCACAAAAACGTTACATAAAAATATTACACAAAAACGTTGCAGCCTACATCCGTTTCAAGCCAACATCGCATCCGTTTCAAATTTCAGCTTATCATTTTATAGTATAGTGTGTGTGTGTGTGTGTATGTATGTATATATATATATATATATATGTGTGTGTATATATATATACACACACACACACACATATATATATATATATGTAAGAGATACCAAGCTATTTTAAAACCTGGTTTTACTCCATTTCCCAAGTAAGCAAACAGACAAGTAAGTAAGTCAAGTTTGCGCCTGCAAGTGATGCAAGTCTAGCTGATCCTGCAGGTAGTGCAAGTCCAAGGCAACTCGTAGTAAAGGTGGCATAAGATCTGATCACTATTCTTAATATTTACGCTTAATGCAAAGCACATCTCCTGGAGGAGATTTATGACTATGTATTAAAGGCAAAGGGCCACTACCCAGACCGGTTTAGACCTTCATTGAGGCATCATCAGTGGGAGCTAGGCTTAGAAATACCAAGATTTTAGTAATAGAGAGCTTAAAAGTATTTTACCAGAACAAGTTACCATAAGGTGTTTTGACCTTATTAAATAAAAATCTCTGAATGAGAGATAGATGTAAAAAGTATTTTACCTTGTGTATAATAAATGTTAAAGATACCAATCTATTTTAAAAACTGGTTTTACTCCATTTCTCAAGTAAGCAAACAGACAAATAAGTCACGTTTGCGCCTGCAAGTGTTGCAAGTCTAGGTGACCCCGCACGAACTGCAAGGTCAAGGCAACTCGTGGTAAAGTTGGTTAAGCTCTGATCACTATTCTTACTATTTACCCTGAATGTAAAGCACATCTCCTAGAGGAGATGTATGGTGCTATGTATTAAAGGCTAGGGGCCACTACCCAGACCGGTTTCGACCTTTATTGAGGTCTCATCAGTGGGAGTCAGGCTTAGAAATACCAAGATTTTTGTAATACGGAGCTTATAAGTATTTTACCAGAACAAGTTACGATAAGGTGTTTTGACCTTATTAAATAAAAATCTCCGAATGAGAGATAGATGTAGAAAGTATTTTACCTTGGGTATAATAAATGTTAAAAATACCAAGCTATTTTAAAACCTGGTTTTACTCCTCGATCATTTTACTCTTTCCACATCTATCTCTCATTCGGAGATTTTTATTTAATAAGGTCAACACACCTTATGGTAACTTGTTCAGGTAAAATAGATGACCCTCTTCATATGAACAATAATCTCAACTATAATTTGCCAGACTCTTTCAGCTCTACTATCAGATACTGGATATCGCGTGGTTCCACACACGCACAAGTGTACAACAATAGAACTTTAACACCGACTATAGCACAAGTTCATAATAACTGTAATTTACAGTCGTATATCATAACTTTATAATTGTATAGCTTTAGAGTGTCTCAATGTTTTTTTTTTCAGTGTCTTTTAATATCTTTCTATATTCTTAACGCCTGATGAAGTCAATCTCGACGAAACATGTTGCGTTTTCAAATAAATCTTAATTTGTTATAATTCTCGGGTTTTTAGTCAGTTTATATTACAAATGAACATATCCCAACCCCGAGTTAACAGTAATAGTCATAATTTCCCTTCTGACGAGGGTAATTGTCCACTTACGAAAGCATATCAGAAGACACTCATCAGCATTGGAATTAATATCAACAGACTTATCTTCTTGAAAAGATGTAAGTTTTCCTCAATTATTCCAAAGTTCCTATTTAAAGCAATCATTACTACAGAAAGAGCGCACCGAATTTACACTAAAGCTAAACTAGATCTTTTAACGGAGAGGATTTGCGATACAAAACGCAATTTACCTTTGCTTTTCACAGAAAACTCATCACCATTAGAAAACCAATTAGCAGCCTGCTTAGACCTTGAATCTTGGAATTACATTAAAGAATTAAGTACACACCGCGCATTACGATATGAAAACTTAAACAAACACAAGCTAATCAGAAACTTGAACTTACTAAAGTCAGGACAAGAAAGGTCTACTCTAAATAATTGTCACAACAGACTTAGAAAATTGGTGATTAACAAATCGTCATACCTGCTAAGTCCCGATGAAGAGAAAATTCTCGAAAAAGGTCTAAATATTTTGGCACCAAAATGCATTCCTAAAGAACTACTTTTAACTAAGATGGAGAAAGCAGCTTCGCTATTTACTACCGCAGACGCGAGTTTACGCATAGAACCAATTCTTGCAATCAACAACGCAAAACCTCCTTCTGATAATATATCCCCTGGTGAGAGACTTGCAGTTAAAAATCTACGGATTAACAAGGATAACGTCATCTTAAAAGCTGATAAGGGGAATGCAACTGTAGTTCTAGATAAAACAGACTACCTAGAAAAAAATCTTAACATTGTTAGAGTCAGATAGTTATTCGGAAATTGAGAGGGATCCAACAAGAGAAATACACAATAGAACCAATAATCTCCTACAAAAGACCACAGAAATTCCACGAAATACACAGCTTTCCATCCGTTCTTTACACCCACTCATTTCAAGGCTTTATGGTCTCCCTAAGGTACATAAAGAAAACTATCCACTGAGACCTATAGTAGACAGCATTTACTCACCTACCTACAGATTATCTAAATAGCTGGCGTCATCGTTAAAAGCTTATGCAGGAAAATCTTCTTATATTAAAAACTCAACAGATTTTGTCTCTAAACTCAAGGACTTCAAACCCAAATCTTCTGACATCTTGGTGAGTTTTGACGTGGTAGCACTCTTTACCAACATTCTGACACAAGAAGTTCTCCATATTTTGAAGAACAAGATTTCAAATAAAACGTTCTCTCTACTATCTCACTGTGTAAACTCTGGCTATTTTGAAATCGAAGGTAAACTATATAAACAGGTCAAAGGATTAGCTATGGGAAACCCCCCTCTCTCCTATATTCGCCAACATTTTTTTCGAGGATTTTGAACCAAAGGCAATCTCCTCTTTTAGTTTAAAACCAAGAATTTCGCTTAGATATGTGGACGATATATTTCTCACATGGGAGCATGTTATTGAGAATCTTCACAGGTTTCTCAACCGCTTAAAGAACCTCCAGCAGGATATAAAAATGACCATGGAGATTGAAGAAAATAGTTCCTTCTGTTTCCTTGATGTCAAACTCACCAAGACGCCTGAATCAATAAAAGTCTCTATATTTAGAAAGCCAACACACACACACAGACAGATATTTGCATGCGTCCTCACAAATCCATCCAGCGTAAAAGTTTGGTATTTTATCCACTCTTGCGAATTGTGCAAGATCTGTACTGTCAGATGAAGAAGAACTAAAAAAAGAACTACAACATATTAAATGAACCTGTAAAATCAATGGCTGCTCTTTAAAAAGTATCAACAAACAATTATCCCACCATCAACGTAGAGACACAGAATGACTCCAAAGGTTATATCTCCTTGCCATATATCAGCACACTATCCAAAAAACTGAGTAGAATCTTAAAGAAATTCAACATACAAACGTGCTTCTCGACTCTTCCAAAAATAAGATCAGGTTTCAGCAACTATAAACAATCTCGCAACCTTCTACAATTTCCAGGTGTATTCAAAGTCACATGTGAGTGCGGAAAACCTTACTATAGCCAAACGGAGAAATCTATCCTCCTACGTCTTGAGGAACACCAGAGCGAAATTGCATATAAGAGAACCAGAGCAACTGCCCTATCAGGGCATGTCCTGTTTTCAATAAACACGAACAACGAAAGCCGCCAACATGAAGTAAATTGGACAACAACTTCAAACCTACACATTTCCCATGATGAGGTAGAACGCCGCATTGTAGAGTCAAAAGAAATCACCTTGGACCCTCTTCATATGAACAATAATCTCAGCTATAATTTGCCTGACTCTTTCAGCTCTACTATCAGATACTGGAGATCGCGTGGTTCCACGCACGCACAAGGGTACAACAATAGAACTTGAACACGGACTATAGCACAAGTTCATAATAACTGTAATTTACAGTCGAATATCATAACTTTATAATTGTATAGCTTTAGAGTGTCTCAATGTTTCTTTTCAGTGTCTTTTAATATCTTTCAATGTTCTTAACGCCTGATGAAGTCAATCTCCACGAAACATGTTGCGTTTTTAAATAAATCTCAATTTGTTATAATTTTCGGGATTTTAGTCAGTTTATATTAAAAATGAATATATATATATATATATATATATATATGTGTGTGTGTGTGTGTGTGTGTGTGTGTGTGTGTGCGTGCGTGCGTGCGCGTGTGTGTGTGTGTGTGTGTGTGTGTGTGTGTGTGTGTGTGTGTGTGTGTGTGTGTGTGTGTGTGTGTGTGTGTGTGTGTGTGTGTGTGTGTGTGTGTGTGTGTGTGTGTGTACAGTTATCCCTCAACTTACGTCCGTTCGATTTACGTCCTTTCGAAGATACACCCATGATCCCATGCGGGAATAAATAACATTTTCAGCTATACTTTTGAACAAGACGCATGAGAGCATGTACATTGGTAATGCATGTACATTGGCTATAGCGTATTCAGCGGCAACCTCCCTCGCCAGTCAGAACGTGTTTCAACACTTGCTCTATTGATTTTGTGTTTGAGAAATGGGTTATTTATGTATTTATCGTTAAATATTTCGGTATATTTTGTGAAACATGTGCCCCACTACATGCACAATCAAAAAATCTAGTGAAGAATCACAGAAAAAGAGGCGAGCAGTTAATTTTGATACGAAGTTGCGAAATATGGAAAAGCTACTTGCATCACGGATAGAGGACCTGAACGAAAAGCGCATAGCCCTTAGCACTATTACTATAACCAGATAAAATTATTACGGAGGAAAATTAATTGCCACAGCAAATATTTAATATGGATGACACCTCCTTCCGAAAGGAAGGGAGGACGGAGGTGTCATCCATACGGGAATAAATAACATTTTCAGAAAAAAATGCTGGAGGGAACATTCTTTCATGAAATGCTAAAAGCTATGCCTGGTTTCAAAGCTCTTAAAGCCCTATTACGTTTCTGTTAGGGGTAATGTGGCTGGATATAATCTGAAACCATTTGCGAAACGACACCGTGAGTATTCATGGGCCTTCAAAAATATTAGGAAGCATATTCTTCCAGTTCCTTATCGGTGCAATAAGATGTCGTGGATCACTCAAAAATTGTTTGAGGATGCCTTAATCAACTGTTATGCGAATGAAATGGAAAGCAATTGTGTGAAAGAAAATGTAGTTAAAATTTTATTAATTCTAGATAATGTTCCAGGTCATCCGTCTTATAGCGTGATCTTCATCAAGATCACGTCATCGTCATGTTTCTCCCTCCAAACATTACTTCATTGATCCAACCGCTGGATCAGGAAGTTCTTGCGGTGTGCAAGACTTATCATCTACGGAGAACTTTTTCACAAGCCATTTCTGCTACTGAAGGAAATGATCAGAGTTTCATGCAATTCTGGAAAACATTCAAGATTTATCATGCTATTAAAAATATTATGGTGGTTTGGGACGAAGTGACCTCAATGTATGAGTGGCACATTGAAAAAGACATTAAAATGGTTTGTGCACGATTTGGAAGTTTGAAATAGTGGGTCTGGCAAACAATCGGAATGTCGACATAATTCAACTCATAGAAATGCTCCTGAAGAGTTGGCCAACGAACTGGAGAAACAACCTTTTGCAGAAGGGGGAAAACGAGAAAAGGAAGAGGGAAAAGAGAAACAAGAAGAGGTAGTTAAACAATTTACAGGGAAGAGTGTTGCAGAAATGTTCTCTGCAGTTAGCGCTGTTCTCAAAATGGTTGAAGACATGGACCCCAATGTTGAACGCTACATATTAGTAGGAACGATGATGTGTTTGGTAACCAATGATGTGTTTAATTAGTAAATGATGCGTTTGCTTGCAATAAACAAATTTATGATGAAAACACGAAGAAGAATAAGCAAAGCACTTGGACATTTTAATCAAGAAACAAAGGCTACACTAGAAGAGCCACAGCCTGGATGTTCATATAGGGAAGGTAATGAAGATGTGATTGCGGAAGAAGATTTGGTTGATTATTCTCCTGTTTTATAGTGGCAGTAACGCACAGTACAGTTTTATAATAAGGTTTAAAAATTAAAATGACAGTATACGTATTACGGTTAAGTCCCTAACCCCTATAACGCTGTTGATTTAATGTATCGACTTACGTCCCCACCGACTTACGTCCTGCCGGATGGAACGGAACCCGGACGTAAGTCGAGGGATGACTGTATATGGAAAATTTAAATTTCATTAATTCCTTAGTCTATTTCATACTAGTTAAAAGCTAATATTACTGCATGTTAGAAAATTTTAAATGTACTGCCCCCTCACTTCACTCTTAATTGCATCTAATATATCCACTAATATCCTGTCTACTATAATTTGTCGTATAATTTGCAACAAATTATAGGAAAATCAGCATCACAGGAGTGGCGGTTAAATTGTGGAGGAAACTGATGAAAGACAGAATTCAGAATTGGGTAGATAAAAATGTTTTTTCTATAAGGGATAACATGGTTTTGTGAAAGGTGGATCTTGATTTATTAATTTGCTTCCTTTTTATAATAAAGTGACAAAGGAGTTGGATAAGGAAAATCGCTACTCCAGTGAATTTGCTAGAGTGTGCAAATTCATTTGCTGAAAAAAACTCTTTAGGATTTCTTTTACCCTTATCACGTAGCTTTGGCCTTCCTTATCATACATATCACCCTTCTTTCCTGTGTACAATTCATGTGTTTGCTGATCATGTTTTTCTTCATAATCTCTCCATAACGTTTTATTTGTCTGTAACTCCTGCATAATGAAGCTATTCATCTTTCGTACTCCTACTTTCTATCCTTTTGACTTTTAGTACACATTCTGATGTTGCTTTCTTCAAACACCTCTTGACTACCTCCTGTGTACCGCTACCAACATTTTCCCTCTTCAAATTCTTACGCCACGGCAGAATTGAACACTGATTCCTCAGCTAGTCATAATCACCTTCTCTGCAATCCCATATTATACATAACCACCCCTCTTTACATACAATTTTGCGTGTTTGGCAATCTCCCAACTCAAGATGACATAATTATTTTCTCCCAAGTGGAACCATGGGCAGATTTGTTACCGTGAAGTTCTCTGATGCTATGATCAGATCCAGCACACTCTGAAACCTCGTGACTCCTCTCCCTAATATGTTGCTTAAGGTGTATAAAGTTTATATGAGGTGTATATCTCAGTAGGTATATAAATTCTATTTCTTTCTCTCCGTGTGACGATACCTCCTCTCATTGTATATCCCTAATAATAATTACTCGATCATTCATCGCGCTAATTTGCCAGTGCATGTCATTTACATTCTCCATTATAATCCCTGAATTATAGTTGCATTCAATTAAATATTTCGTCCTATTGGTCTCTATCTCATCAGATTGCTTCATATGAACTGCCTTCTGCATACCTGTCTTCCCAATGTACTTCTACTCTTTTTAGCTTCAATTCCTCCGCTATCATAAGCAACCCCCATTCTGTTCCTGCTGCCCTTTCTGAAGATACTATATCTTTTGAATTCTGTTCCTATGACTATATCATGCTCGGTCAACTAAGTTTCATTAATGCCTGTAACCTTTGGCTATGTTGGGCGAACAAATGCCAAAAACTCCTCACGATTATTTAGAATACCTCTTGCATTAATATACATAAACACAATAACCCTTCATCTCACAACCTCTCTTACACCTCATGTTACTTAGCTCAACTAAATTTCAGAACCTCGGCTGTTACATTTCGCACTGTACCATCACTCTTCCACTTACTAATTTCTGGTTTGTCTCTACCCACGCTCACTTGCATTCTGTCTAAATATTTTAGTTTCCCTGACTCTGCACTTCGAACTGTCACTTGAACAACACTTTCTCTAAACTCCTGACCCAAATTTTTTCAAATGCGAGCCATCTATCGTGTGTAAATCCTTCCTTCTATCCAACTTACTCCACACCATTCCTTTGCACAGTCTGCCCACTGATTCATTCGAAATGACCGCGTTCCGTCTCAGTTGTCCTGAATCATACCTTGGCAACAAACTCAAAAATTTCACTTTCTCACTGTTCTTTCTCGTATGCACCAGGAACTCTTTCATATCTTCTTGCATACAACACTTGTCACTTATTAAATCATTTGTACCAGCCAAATTAAATATCTATATCACCTTCACCCTCTATATCCTTCACATCTCTCGACAAATTATGCAAAACCTTATTCGCCATGAAAAGATTATATTCTCTCAATAGCGCACGTTTAATGATATGCCCAAATAGGTCAATGTTAGTGTCCTACAGATTAGTGATTAATGGTGCAATATTCGTTGTTTCGAGAACATTTCCTTGGTGTGAGAACCCTTCCAAAAAGGAGTCAATAAATGGGAAGAACATCAAAAATACTGATTTTTTCAAAAACATAATTTGTTACATCATTTTCTGTTACTAGTATGTATGGCTCTTTATATGACGCATATTCTTCTGTGTTTCCTTAAAATCCTCCCACCCCAAATAAAAAAATAAAAAAATTGTTATAAAGTTCTTTTTTTTTTACATAAAGATATTCTATTTTGTCCAATCTACAGCTACTTGCCAAGGGCAAGACAGTGGGCTTCTTGGTGGAGCCGTGTGTGTGTGTGTGTGTGTGTGTGTGTGTGTGTGTGTGTGTGTGTGTGTGTGTGTGTGTGTGTGTGTGTGTGTGTGTGTGTGTGTGTGTGTGTGTGTGTGTGTGTGTGTGTGTGTGTGTGTGTGTGTGTGTGTGTGTGTGTGTGTGTGTGTGTGTGTTCGTGCGCTCGATTAAATCCTTTAACGCATTTTATTCTTAGAGAGAGAATAAAGTCCCTTTATTTCCTAACTTCTAGAAGATCATGGTAACTGCTGAACTCCACCTTAATAACCATACGAAGCGAAAATGGGCTTGCTTTAACAACGAGTGACATGTCGCGTTCCTAGATCCTAACGGATTCATATTATTATCTGATATATTTGAGTTTTAAGGTAGTTTTTTTTTTCGGTTACTCCCTTTCAGAGTAAAAGAGGATTTTCTTTTTTTTTTAATTATAACTACAATATTAGTTATGTATCTATCTGTTTTAATTATTTCTTTTGTCTTTTGTTCAAGCTCACGTACACTCTAAATACTTTTTATTTTTCATCTACAGTCATTAAAATTTGCCTAAAAGTATAATTAAAATCTAAGACTGAGTAGAACGGAAATACTACGAGCAAAAATGCGGAATTTTCATCTCGCAAACTTGCAAATCGACCACAGAATATGTGCAATTTACAGATATAAGAGAACATACACACCAACCTAATGAAATGTCTTGGATTTTACCGAGGTATGAGTCTTAACTATATGTAATCGAACTTAGTTCTATTACATATTTCATTAACGTTCATTGGAGCAGCAATGAAGCTACTATGCATTGATAACATGATATGTTTATCTTCTACTGAAGATAAGCTAAGGTTGGCTAAGGTGCCTCCAAAGTTGTCATGGAAAACATCATCATAAATTTTGCTCAATTATAGAATCTTCAACTTCTATACTAAATTCTAGCTTCAAGTATATATCATTTCCACTGTGTCTGCAGAACATGCTAAATTATCTATTTCTGTCGGTGATATGCTTTTAAGCTTCCCCCAACCCAGTTATATTAGCGCGCTGAAATAATCACAGAGCCAAGCAATCAATGAAACCGGAGGCCAGACGGCTATTGCATCTTCTTCTTTAAGAGCTTATAAAATGCTATGAAATACGTTTTTTTTTTCTAAAATTTTTTATAAACAAAAAATTTTAGAACGATATATCAAGCAAAACTAATGCGATAAAAAAGGATGTGACAGATATAATTATTAAACGCATTTACCCTTATAAGAAAAAAACAAAAAATTTTTCTAGTTTCGTTTCAGTACCCGTATATACACAAAAAACATACTACTTGGACATTTCCCCAAGATTCTTGCAAGCGATTTTCCCAGATATAATTCTGCACAGAACTATTCGGCAATATCTTCTGTAAATGAGCAAAATTTAAGATGATGTTTCTGTGTCACAAAGTAAACATTTCTGTTTTAAGTATTGTAACTGCTATTTCTCTCTGTTTGGGTCAAACTATTGCATTTTTGTCGTCACTGTTTTGTAGTAACTCAATCTAATAATATCCACACTTGTTTAGGAAGAAAGAAAATTAACAGAACCAAAATAATAACAATTACTCTGTGATGTTGTATGATGATATCTACATAAGCATCTCTTTGTAAATTACAAAACCTTGTTAATATTATTTTAGGCGGTTCGATTCAACATTTATATTTAGTTGTTTTAAGGCCGTATGCATCGACTAGCAAAGTTCATTAGAGTTTGAAACGAAACTAAACAGTACGATACACAGGGTCTTACCCAGTTGGATTACAACATCATACAGCATTAAAATATTATTAAAGTTAATTCATAGTTATTCAAATTAAGTGGATATTGAATCCAACATTATTTCAAAGCCGAATAGAGAAACTACAAGAGTTTCGTGCCGAATAGAGAAACTATAAGAGTTTCGGCGGATCCAAGCGTAAGCAAACCTTTCATGACAGGACAACTCGTAGTTATTGTGGAGTAACCTCTGATCACTATCCTTAGTATTTCTCGTAATGTAAAACATCTCCTAGCAGACATGTATGATGTTATACATTATGGGGGTCACTACCTGATTCCGTTTCGACCTTTGTTGAATATTTAAGTACAGATCAAACTTTCTTTAAAAACTCAGCGTTGTTCCCCACAGTAACAGACTCACCCTGCCACGGGGAAGAACTCTCAGAACCGGTTGGCTCTACACCATGACAGACTAACCCCACCACCAAGCAGAGCCCCTCATTTACTCATATCTCATCTGAGGGGTAACAGCAACAGCCCTGCCTCAGTGAACTTCATGGGCTACATCATTGCCATTCATTACCCAAGCTTCCAACTGGTTTCGACCTTTATTGAGGTCTCGTGAGTGGGAGCCAGATCCAGATGTAAAATACTCAGGTTGAAGTGATGCAGAACTTATACTTTACCATACGCGTTGCAAAAAAAGTTGTCACATCACAAAAGACACCAAGAATTACTGAAAGAAAGAGAGCCATAAAGCTTCACTTTGGCGATGCAAAATTATTCAAATGCATCTGGGTCTGGCTCCCACTGACGAGACCTCAACAAAGGTCGAAACCGGTCTGGATAGTGACTCCCCCTTCCATAATATATGAGATAATACATGTACGCTAGGAGAGGTTTTATATTAAAAATACTAAGGATAGTGATCAGAGCTTACTCCACCTTTACTACGAGTTTCCCCGGTCATGAAAGGTTTGCTTACGCTTGGATCCCCCGAAAATTTTATAGTTTCTATATTCGGCACGAAACTCTTGTAGTTTTTCTATTCGGCTTAATTCGGCTCAATATCCACTTAATTTGAATAATTTTGCATCGCCGAAGTGAAGCCTTTTGACTCTCTTTCTTTTAGTTAATTCATAGTATTTTTAAACTTCAAAATTATTATATACTTATAGTTGACGATTGGAAGCATAAAAAACAATGATGTTGAAATTCAAGTTAATGAAGAGCATTAAATTAATATCACACTTCAAATTCATAACCAGATGACCTTTAAAAAACCACAAAATTCATATTCATTCCCTGTGATAACTACCATTGGGGAATTTCTGTTCATAATTGTCATGCAAACGATTATTAAAAAGAGGAAATATAGTAAACACAATATTAAGTTCGATTTTCATTTCTTTCAGATGAGGACTATCCACATACGCAGTGCGCCATATACAGAGAAGTGCTCTCCAATAGTAATTTGCAATCTTCCATCTTGTTTCCTCATTAAAAAAAAAAAACATCAAAATTATATAAAAAAGCCAGCTGATTTTTTATCAGAAATTTCAAGTATTCAAAGAATCTAATATATATACGTATACATCAGTTGGAAATCAAGAAATGAAAAGCACTTTAAAGCATCGTTCTCACAAAGCTATGAAATAGCAAAAGCTGGGAAGCCCATACTATTGTAGAAAATTTGATTTTCGTATGAGCAAAAGATGCATGATTTTCTGATAACTGGTGAACAAACTGAATATGATACCCTTTTTTAAAAACGCGGTGTCTCGCCGAATATATGTGTGATGATGATGTTGAACCCATTATTATAAAAAGAGTAAGAAAAAGTGCATATTGCTGATGGCGACTGATGAAAGAACGAAGGTAATGTGGAGGAAAATTGTCTTTCATTAATAGAGAGCATAACTGGTGAGAACACGTTTAATTTAACCATCTTGTATATTGAAGGGGTGAAAAACTGATTTGTCTATCTTTATGTTGTGGAAGTCACACAGATTGAACAGGACGATGTGTGGACCTTATTGCATGCATCAAAATTATATGTGCTAATTTCGTGTCGACACATTGCAGCATTCATAGAGACAAGCTTCGGGACATAAAAGAGTACTTGATGGCGTTATCAAAATAGTTAAACTTTATTAAATCGAGACCAACAAATTCCACACTGTCCAGTTTTATATATATATATATATATTTATTTATTTATTTATTTATTTATTTATTTATTATTATCCGTGACACCCGAAGGAGCTCGAAGACTCACCGTGGGAGGATACCCACTGTACTACCCTCCACCGCCACCACCGAACCCCTACTACCAATCAACTACATCAGCGCCATCTACCGCCCACCACCACAACAAGTAGTTTTTTGTCTGTAAATTGCGTGTGTTCTGAAGGGCCGATTTGTCTGTATGCGGGAGAAAAAAACCTGCTACCTCCGTATGAGATCAGCTAACTCACCTTCATATCACATGATACCCGTGATTTTCTCTGACTCGGCTTGGGCAAACGAATTAGCTCCTGAGCACTACTCAGTTTGCCTTGCGTTCACAGCGGCCGGGAGTCCCGATAGCTATAGGGTAGTCCCACCTTATGTGATCGCTAATTCATGAGTAGCATAGAAATAGAAGATACGACACAACGTAATTTTTTTAAAAAAAAATGAATTTTAATTAGGAAAAGATTTTTGGAAATTTTTCTAGTTTTTTTTTTCTTTTTTTTGGGGGGGACCCTTTTTCCGCCTCCCTGGGTGCGCCAATGCAGTGGAACCTCGGTTGTCGAACACCTCTGTTCTCGAACAATTATGTTCCCGAACAAGCAAACGGCAACCACGTGCTGAGCTGTAAGGCGGGAAAGCGTCAGTTACGCTGCAGCCTTCGTTCAGTGCAGACATCTGCTCGAATTTGCAGTGAATTTCTTCATTTTCTCTCTGTTTTGTTGTTGTTTTTTTCATAAATTATTATTAATTAATCCACCATGGGGCCGTAGAAGAATAGTGATAATAGCAAAGCGAAAAAGTTGTTAGAACAACGATAGAGATGAAAAAAGAAATCATATCCAAACATGAAAATGGCGTTCGTTTATCGGATCTTGCTATGCAGTACGGTATGGCGAAATTAACGATCTGTACAGTACTCAAAAATAAGGAGGCAATCAATTTTCGTCTATATTTTATGTATTTATTGTGCTTATGCTTTTTATGTAAGATTTTATGCATTTTATTATGTTTGTATACGATCTTATGCATGAAGTACTGTTGTAAAGGTTTAAATAAACAATCATCTGGGGTTCGGGAACGGATTAATCCATTTTACATTCATTCTTGTAGGAAAATGGTTTCAGTTTTCGAACAGTTCGGTTTCCGAACAGAAATAAAATTAAAAAAGGACTAAGAAATAAAATTAAAACTTATAAAATTTTACAAATATATATCATTATTTATTTAAGGTTCGGGAACGAACTAAGTTCGACAACCGAGGTTCCACTGTATACAGAAATCGATATAAGCATGTAACCTATTTAATACACGGATTAGATAGATCTCACGTGTCAAAGATTATTTCAATTAAGAAAAGAAATTGTTTTCTTTGTAGAACCTGTTCATATCCGTAGCTGTGAAATATGTCAAATATTGGCTTCAACGTTCAGCTTATTTACAAATATATTTTACGGAGCTAAATGAATTCCATTTATTATTACAACGTGCAAATACGTGTATTTGTATTCAGTGACAAGATTGCGTGGAAAGCACGATAAAAATATATAAACTTTTGGGATGACTTTACTGATAACAGCACCGATGTTTTAGCACTTTACACATTTTAACCGAAAATAGACTGACTTTGGATCAAATTATCAAAATAAATAAATTATATAAAATAATGTTTTAATCTTTTAGCATGATAACATGCCACACGTTCTATGCTGAAGATGTAGTCCATGTTTCATAAAAATGTACTGCTGCTGCATCAATTTCAATTCAATGTATCACAATATTTGGCCTTTAAGTTGTTTTACTTAGATCCCAAAATTTCTTCGGCTTCTTCAGAATTAACAAGTTTAAAGATTTATCTGAAATTTTGAAATTGAACGACACATATGTACAGCTCGACAAACGTGATTTTCCCCCTTGAACAAGTAACGACTTAGAGAACTCGCTTATTAAGAATACGTGTTGTGTTGACAAGGGTGATACTGTATATTGCTCCTCGTATTCCACTTTTTCTATGTTAAACCACTTATTATAAGCAGATAAAAAGTATCGTCAACAGATTAAATTATATGTACAATGCAAAATCAGTGTATATTTGCGAGAAAAGTGTGTTACAGATGATTTCGGCATCCACTTCTAATTCATATTAATAAGCACGCTTTGTCTAATTATCTTGTATAGACTAGATTCGTGACCTTTGTGCCACAGATACAACATTTTTATGGACACTAGGCCTATTTAGCGGCGGTGAGGAAGTTTCAATATTCTCAGCAGCAATGAAACTTTGCTCTGAGATGAAACCTGAAATTATATCTTTAAAAAAATAACTAAAACATTTTAAGATATTGGCAATCTAATATGAAAAGCTTCCTTGCCATATTTTTTGACTGTAGCTTGTGTGTTCACGGGTAGAGTTTGCCTGCTTGCAGGATGAAAAACCCCAGATAAATTGGCAGAAAAACCCTGCTGTCCAAGCCCAAGACCAGCTAACTTGGCTATGGCTGAGGAAGATCATTAAGCTCCTCACGTCGTCGACAGGAATTGAACCTAGGAAATTCCCTTCAAAGGTATATGGTTGCGAAGCGCAAATCCACTCGGCTAACCATGTGTACTCTATTGACATTAATGTTCTGTAATATGCCATGCACCTCCATTTCATTTACCACAGTTTCCATATTAGCCTTTGACTCTGTAATTAATGCAATGTACTTGGATAATAATGTCATTAATATACTTGGATAATGTACTCTTGTAAAGTGTTCACTTAGTAATTCTACTATTTCGTAGAATTACAAAGATTGTAGGGAGGTAACTGCTTCAGTTACCTCCCTACAATCGCCATTCATTAAAATCATTTTGCCATAAGCATTCTTTCTTTTACCTGCAGTATATCTAAAGAACAGAGTAGAATACCGGGCAATAAGAACTAAATCAAGATCAAGATAAGATAAGGAATCGTGACGTGATTGTTTGTTCAGATGATGACGTCTTTTTTGTCGTGACGTCATGAGTTTCGAATGTTTGGAATTTCCCTATGGGCAGATGTGTCAGTGACGTCAGGTCTTGTGTTTTGGTTCATGTTTTCAGATAACTCAAACAATGTCAAAAGGTAGCATTAGACAATTTCTAAAATAATCAATTACATGGATATCAGTTTTCACCACTTTTTTTTCTTTTCCCATTCCAATAATTTCAAAATAGTGATTTTTTTTACAATAATTAAACAGAATTGCATTTAGGTATAAAGTTATGGATTTAAATATCAAATTCTAATCAGAATAACTGAGTAAACCAAAAAAAATGCATATTTTCCCTCCAAAGTTATCAGTATCAGTTGCAGGTGACATCACTAAAAGATATCTGCAAATGATGAGCTCGCTCATCTCCACTTGGCTCAGCAGGCATCTTCTGGAGGAGAGGGGAGAAGAGGGGATGAGTGGGTTAGGGGAGCATTGCAGGGAATACCCTTGTCACACTCTTGACTACTCTTTCACTTCCACCACCTAATGCTATTTTTTTCCATCCCAACAATTTTGTCTTATGAGTGAGAGAACTAGATACATCATCTAACATCAAAAACGTTGTTTGAGGATAAAATACTTAACATAATAAGGACAAATAATATAGACTGCCCATTGAGCCACAGACATAAGATTTGACCAGTGATGTCACAAAGTAAGATAATCTCACATCAACATCATATCCAACAGCATGTAGAAACATGTCCATGAATCATCTGAATGAAAGTTTCATTTTGGAAGGAACTGTCAGTGTTAACGGTAAGGTAAACAGTACTATAAGGAAAAATAAACGAGTCAAGTGTCTTTGCAGTTATGGCAATTCGTTCATCCAATGCAGCTATCATATTGTTTTCTGTTGTTTTTTGTCCATTAAGTAAAGTAAAACAATGGGTGAGTCACAAAAATCATTTTGTGTGTGTGTGTGTGTGTGTGTGTGTGTGTGTGTGTGTGTGTGTGTGTGTGTGTGTGTGTGTGTGTGTGTGTGTGTGTGTGTGTGTGTGTGTGTGTGTGTGTGTGTGTGTGTGTGTGTGTGTGTGTGTGTGTGTGTGTGTGTGTGTGTGTGTGTGTGTGTGTGTGTGTGTGTAGAAAGTATTTTACCTTGGGTATATAATAAATGTTAAAGATACCAAGCTATTTTAAACTTGGTTTTACTCCATTTCCCAAGTAAGCAAACAGACAAACAAGTCAAGTTTGCACCTGCAAGTGTTGCGAGTCTAGCCAACCCTGCACGTAATGTAAGACCAAGGCACCTCATGGTAAAAGTAGAATAAGCTCTGATCACTAATCTTAATATTTTCCCTTAATGCAAAGCACATCTCCTGGAGGAGATGTATGATGCTTTGTATTTATAAAGGTCGAAACCCAGACCGGTTTCGACCTTTATTGAGGTCTCATCAGTGGAAGCCAGGCTAGAAATACCAAGATTTAGTAACACAGAGCTTATAAGTATTTTACCAGAATATATATATATATATATATATATATATATAGTCTTACTTAAATTGTTTTTTTTCCTTGTGAATTTTCTTGCCACAAACTAACCGGAGACTTTTCTTTCGTTCTTTTTATTTTTCTTGAAAAACTACTCAGTGAATTAAAAGTTTTATTTGTTCATGCAAGTCCTCAAATATTTCAAGAAACTGTGTCAACTCTTGCAAGCAAAAAGAATTGGGTATTAAATTAATTGCTAAAATTTTAATGGAGAAGATTTCACCTGAAAAGTGACAATTTTTTACTATATCTCTGGATACCTCCACCAGACTAAAAAAAACAGCCCTACTAAACGTATGCCTATTAGAATTTGGTTACTTTACAGAGAGATATTAGATAGTTAAATCCATCACGTTTCTCAAACTCTTAAAAAAAAAGTTTGGTCTAGAAAAACAAAACATATGTGATAGCTAATAATCTAATTATGTCTTTGGATTCTAAAATAAAATGTTAATGGAGAGTTCAAAAAATTGTTTGTCTCAATATCCATTACTTAATTTGTTAATGCTAAAGAAAAATAAATAAATAAAATAAATTTCCGTTAAAGAAATAGATTAAGACCACAAGTAATTGAAGGTAAAAGTAATAGTCAGAGAAGGACAATCATTTCTTTCTTTCTTTCTTTCTTTTTTACCCAGTTATTCTGATTAGAATTATATGTATTGTTTTAAAAAATCAAATGAAATATTGGCATCAATTTACTACAGTAACAATTTCCCGACGGGAACGAAGAGTTCCAACCTAAACACACGATTTCTCTTCAACAAATTGCAACAGGATAGGAGTCATATTTACAGTGTTGGGAAAAGAAATTCGCATAAAATTTATTTATTTATTTATTTATTTTGTTCAGTTATTCTGGTGGAATATGTAGGGAACTGAATTTAAAAGTAAAATAGAGCAATACAACCAACCAGCATAGTGAACGGTAATGATACAATTTAAGATAAAACATTTGAAAAATCTACAGTGAAGATATTCACACAATTTATTTATTGATTAGAATTATATGTATTGATTTAAAAAAAAAAAAGAAAAAAATTTGTGTGTTGTAATGTAATAGAAATTAACAAACTATATTACAGATCTAATATTCATTTGAAATAATAAGAAATAACTATTTATTTATTTGTGATGGCAATAACAAAATGCTGACGGAGAATTCCAAACCTAATCAGAGGATGTCACACGTATGGACAACAATATTGCCACAGGAAATGGGGAAATATCTACAGTTGGGGAAAATAAATTCACACACGCATTTTATTTATTTATTTTATTCAGTCTTTCTGATTATAATATGTTATTAACTGAATTTTAAAATTAAAATTGAAAAAACAACCAATCATTTGAAGAAAAAAAAAAGAACCATATAAAAAAAATCCGCATTGAGAGATGCGAAATTACTGATCGCTGGCGGATCTTAGTCAGGAAAAAGACATGTTGAGTTTATGGAAAATTGTTGCCTCTACTGTAAAAGCCATAGTTCAAATCACATGAATGCTAAAATCACTTAGTCACCATGGGAACTGAAAGAGGACCGAATACTAATGAAATATGAGCACTGTGTGGGGGAAAAAAATTCACACACAGTTATTTATTTATTGCTCAGTTATTCTGGCTAAGAAAATGTAGTTAACTGATTTTTAAAGTAAAATAGAGGGGAAAAAATTACGATTCTTAATAACAAATCTACCACAATTCCAAAAACAGGAAGTCGCTAGTAAGGTAAACACTCTGATGTCATTGGGGACAGATAGCTTGGTAAAAACATAGCATGAGAACCGTGCGAAGAAATTAATGAACACAACCAAACGGATGGAAATCTAAAGGATGCAGTCAACTAGATTTTCTGGTTATTTACAGAAATATTGTTCTTTCAACTCATGTCTGAGTGGGTGTTGTGCTGTGGATATAAAATTCAACTATTTTTGAATATTCACATTTAGAAGAGCTATTCGTGAAAGACTGTAATTAATTTAAATTATCATCAGAATTACTAGACTACATACATAGGTGTTGTAATCCAATTAAGTGTCCGTTTATTTTATTTTATTTTTTAAATGCCGTTTGGTTTTTCTCTTGACTGTAAACTAAAAACACCATTAGCCATACATTTTGTAAAAAAGATAACGTTAATTAGAAAAGTAATGAGATTTAAGATTTTAAATATAGACAAATGAAACTATTCTGATGAGTAATGAATATGAAGGGAAAAAAAAAAGTGTGGTTTGAGGGGACACCAACATATATTGTATTTTTCGGACGATAGGACGCATCCCAAATTTATGAGACGATTTTTAGAAAAAAAATATTTTATTATATAAAGATATTTACAAATTCTTACTTAATGTTTATTTATTGTTACAATCATTTGCATTAGCAATATTCAGTTCATCTTCACTCTCGGTACTATCACTGATCTCGTTAATGTCACCGTTCGTATTACTTTCGTCTGAACTATTGTTGTCACTCCCTTCAAAAATTGCATCATCTTCATTACCATCCATCGCATTACTTATCCTGCATTTCTTAAATGACTTTATAATCGTCTCTTCTTTCACAGCTTCCCATGAATTTTTCACCCAGGTACATACTTCTGAAATTGTTGGCCATTTCATACATGGTGTTGCTGTAACATCGTGATTTGGCTTTGCCATCCATTTGTTCCATTCCTCCCGCATAAAGTTTTTGAATGGTTTATTAATAGATCTATCCAAGGGTTGTAATTGACTTGTAAGACTTCCAGGAATGACAGCTAATTCTGTATTCATTTCTTTTAGAAGCTTCTTGGTTTATTTTGTTTTATGCGCTCTGAATTGATCCCACACTAACATCGCAGGCTTTTTAAACAACGCATCTGGACGTTTTGCCTATATCTTTTGTATCCATAATTTCATTCCTGTTTCGTCCATTCAGCCTTTATCTTGAACGTGGATAATAATTTCAGGAGGAATTTCAACTCTCGGTAACGTTTTTCTCATGGAGGGTAGTTTTGATCCGCAACAAGCTAAAACTACAGTGTAGTGAGTTTTTTCGTGACCTGTTGTTTTGATGAATATTGATTTGGTGCCTTTTGAATCTACTGTCCGATTTGAAGGAATATCAAGTTAGAGGCGCTTCATCCATGTTCAATTTGATTAAGCTCAAAGTTAAATTTCCTATCTCGCTGATATGAAAAATCTATGGAATTCTATAATTTTACTTTCATAGTCAGCCGGCAATTTTTGGGCTAGATTGGTTTTTGTACGTATGTATAACCAGTGTTTTTCATAAATCTAAAGAACTAAGCCGGTGATCCGCTAAAATCTAAAATTCCATTAGCAGTTGCCCATCGTTTCGCTTAAAAAATTATTATTTTCATTGAAACAGATATTCCCATGTTTCGATGATTTGTTACCCAATTTTTCATTTCTACTTCTAATTCTGGCCATTTTTCTAGGTGTGAACGGAATGTTTTCTTGTGTTTACATATCAGTTTTATTTGTTCCTCTTGTTTTCTCCACTCGCAAACCATTTTTTGTTTTAGTGGTGGACCAAAATGTCTTTCTACTGCTCTGTTTCCATATTGTTTTGCATAATTTATCACATTTAATTTATAACTCACGTTACATGAAATTATTTTTTGTTTTACACTCATAATGCTCTAAATCGGTGATTCACCCACATGCAGCGAGATAACTTAGGAACCTACCTTCAGTGGCGTACCTTCTAATTTTATTAATATATTGCGCCAGTAATTGAACTTTGCTAACAGCTTCGGTAGAGGTGTAAAGGTTCGTATTTTAATGTTACCTTCGGACCATAAGATGCACCCCAATTTTAAGTCAATTTTTCTATGTAAAACGTTGCGTCTTATGGTCGGAAAAATACGGTAATTAAATTATTCAGAAAATCCTAAAAACTGCCGCCAAACTGCTGCTTCTAAACTAAACTTCTAAACTTCTAAACTCATCTATTGACAACAAACACGCATGTGCGTGCGTGTGTGTGTGTGTCACCCTGTGAAAATTCCAAGATATCTTATCTCAAAAACATCGCCCACAATTCCATAGTCAAACCAAAACATCACGTTATGCCACAAAGACATATATTCCCCAGAAATTTCCAAACACATAACGTCACGATTCCTTATCTCTAAACAACACTCACAATGCGCTACCCGAACGAAACACACCACGTGATATGTCCCTGATAGAAGGCGGGCCCCCAGCGAAATTCAAAACATTCCAAACTTTATCTTATCAATATCCATGACACATAATGCCATAAGCAAACCATTTACTTATCTACAACTCATAACAACACACATCCACGACACGGTCATCGCTCCCCCCATTCACCCAACCCCTATTTTGTTTGTAGTATCCCACCAATCATGTCACGAATCCATATCCACTAATATATCTTCCTTTTCCATTCAAAACAATAACGTCACTTATTTACAACTAACAATTACGTCAGTCATTTACAACTAACAAATTACGTCACTTATTTACAACTAACAATTACGTCAGTCATTTACAACTAACAAATTACGTCACTTATTTTCATCTGATAACAACACACATCCACGACACTGACGTCGCCTCCCCCATATAACCTACCCCTATTTGGTTCATAGTGCCCCACCAACCACAACACGAATCCTTATCTCTAAACATCACCCATAATTCCATACACAAACCAAAACACAAGATCTGATGACACTGACACATCTGTCCCCAGGGAAATTCCAAACATTCCAAACTCATGATGTCAAGACCACAATGATGTAACCATTTGAACAAACAATCACGTCACGATTCCTTATCTCATCTTGATCTTGATCTGGTTCTTAGTGCCCGGTATACCACTGAACTGTTTGAAGCTATCTTTGGTCTGCACTGCCAATTTCCTTTCATACTCTGCTTTTGCCTTTCTTAATTGGTTACATTTCTGGCCTGTGCTTTGTATTGCTCATGTGTCTGCTGGTCAATTTTCTCCTTGAATTTCTTCCACATTTTTTTAAATTATTTTTCCAACTTTAGTTTAATGTGATATTCAATCATTGAACTTCCACATGATTTCCTCTCCTGATTCTAGGTATGGAATTTGTCATTACTTCCCTCAATCACTCCTTTACCACGTCCCGTGCACTATCAACATCCAGCCCCCTGCAGTTTCACATGCCATGGCACTGAACAAAGCAATCGCCTAGGCTTGTCATACTTATCAGCCCTCTAATTCCACATAAACCCTGCTTAACTGAAAATGCCAAACATTTAGCCATTTCCCAGGTCAAAACCATATGGTAACTCTCACTAATGGCAAAATATTCATATTAGTTATAGAAAAATTCTCAGATGTAATTACTACATTGAGCACTCTCAATCATATTCCATCACATGCTGTCTCTGGAAATTATTCTTTAGTAACTGCATAATTTTCATTTCCTTCCTCCCACGTGTCTTCTACTCTTTTTAGTCTATGTTCCCAGTTGAAAATATCCCATAATAATTATCTACCTTCCACTCACTGAGCCTATTTGCCGATGCATACCATCACCATCTTTTCCATTCCCTGCTCAATAGCAGCATCTAATTGTATATTTTGTTCTGCTGGCCTCTATCTCACATCAGATAGCCTCAAATGTGTGATTTTCACTGGCATTCTAAACATTCTTACACTCAACTGCCTCACTGATGTCTTGACATCCATCAACAGCTTCCCGCTGAAAGCTCTAGTTTCTCCGATTTTGCACATTCATTTTCACTTCATTCAACAACACTTTTTCCAGACGCTGAACACCAAATCAATTCAACCGAACTGGTTGGCTGAGTGGTTAGCGTATCCGCTATCCAGCCAAAAGGCTGTGGGCTCGAATCCCGCTGTGGGCATGGATTTTATGATTGTCTGTAAAGTACTAATGGTGGTAGTTGGTGGGAGATGGCTTTGGTGTTAGATAATGAAGGTTGGTGGAGTAGTGAAACAAAGAGTTGTAGAGTAGATGCCCTCCCTTGATGAGTCTTTGGACTCCCTGGAGGTGTGATGTAATAATAATAATAATAATAATACAAACTCACCGTACACATCCACAAAATCTACACCACTCCTCCTGCATACTCTATGCATCATCGAGTCATTCACTATTATGGCCCTCCTTCTCAGCTCTACTCTGTTATACCACAGCAACAGACTATGTTAACTCTCTCACTGTTTACTTTAGCTACTTCCAGTAATTCTTTCATGCCATCTCTCATGTCATACTTTTCACAGATTATTCGTTCAAGCCAAAGGAATTAACCCTTTAACTTAACTCTTTTGTGCTCATTAAAATCATTAATTTCTGCACCTGGTAAGCATGATTTTTCAATTTCTCGCCAATAACACTCTCATAAAGGAAATACCATACAAGTTTCACTCCTTGATTTTCCCTTCTCTCTCTCTCAGTCAAGCCCGGATGTCTCTAATCTTGCACTTCTTTCTTTCTTTCTGATATCAGCCGCATTCGTTGCAGCTCCCACTTCGCCCTGTGTATCACTCTATGAAAAACGAGCAATCTCCCTCATTACAACACATATTTTCATTCATATTCTCAGCATTCATTTTCATTCATACTATCGAACATAAATCTCGCAAACTGACACGCACCTTTGACCTTCGATATCGGCACACATTCCCACCTCTATCGCTTTCAAACCAAATTCTATTTGCCTTTCGTAATGCATTCATCTTACAGACATTGCACTGCACGAAGTCCCATTGGTTATATTCTTTAAACAATGATGCCATGGATGTCACTAATAATATACCAGTCACTCTGAATAAGATCAAGATCAAGATAAGATAAGGAATCGTGACATGATTGGCTGATAAGATCATTGACATCATTGTGTGTGATTCGGTGTGTGATGTCATGAGTATGGAATGTTTGGAATTTCCCTGGGGAATATGCATCATAGACATCACATTGTGTGTTTTTGTTCACGAATTGAATTGAAGGTGATGGTTGGAGATAAGATAGGTGGTTATTAAGATCAGTGACGTCATTGTGTGTGATTCGGTGTGTGATGTCATGAGTATGGAATGTTTGGAATTTCCCTGGGGGAATATGCGTCATAGACGTCACATTGTGTGTTTTTGTTCACGAATTGAATTGAAGGTGATGGTTGAAGATAAGATAGGTGGTTATTAAGATCAGTGACGTCACTGTGTGTGATTCGGTGCGTGATGTGCATGAATATGGAATGTTTGGAATTGCTCTGGGGCTCAGTCTGTCATTTATGACATGTAGTGTTTTTTTTGTGTGTATGGAATTGTGGGTGATGGTTAGAGATAAGATACAGTATGGAATGCTTGGAATTTCGCTGGGGGGACACATGACAGTGAGGTGAGATGCACTTTTTTGTTCGCCTGTGGCAATATGGGTAATGATTAGAGATTGGAATTCTGGGGATTTTTGGTCAACTGTTGGGATCTTTGGTGCAATTGTGGAGGTGTTGGAAAAATTTCTCTACGGATTGGAGCACAGCACAAATTTTTCAATATATGTGTGTGGAATTCGTTTCTGTTCTTGACTATGGGAATTTTTAGTTTAGAGTCAAGAGATGGCATCAGCAATTAGATATTTTCTAAATAATTAATTACAGGCCATCATTGGTGTCCTCCCTCAAACACACACTTTTTTTCTTTCATGTTCACATTTTATAAAATAATTAATTCTCGAGCACACACACATACACACATTTTTTATCTTTCATGTTCACATTTTCTTAATAAGTAATTATAGGCTGTCATTGGTGTTCGCATCCTGGTGTCCCCCCCCTCAATCACACAAACACATTTATTTTTTCTTTCATGTTCATATTTTCTAAAATAATTACAGTAACTATTGGAATCTCAGTTTTACTGCTTTTTTTCTTTCACAATTTTCTTGTCAATTGAAAGATAGATATTTAGATATCTATCTTTCTATTGACAAGTCTTTATATTCTTTATATTTACTTTCTATGTAGTTAGATATTTTCTAAAATAATTAAGTAGTGGAATCTCAGTTAGAAATTCTAAACAGAATAAATATGGAGTCAACAAAACCTTAATTGTTCATTTAAGTATACAAATACACATTTATTTGACTGAAATATTATTTACAAGTACATTCACAATGAAAATTAGAACATATAATTACCTAGAAATATTTCACAAGATTTCTCTCTCTTGTTATTTTCATGAAGAGAGAAAAATTCCAAAGGATTTTAGGTTCGCTCATTTTTTTCACTTTACAGGATACACAAAACAGCACAACACACACACACACACACATATACAAGGCCTGAAAGAACGAATTGCAGTAAATAATCTGAAATGCAGTTGACTCTTGTTCCTTTTAGGTTTCTGTACATTTCGTTAATATCATTCACAGTGTGGTTCATGGCTATGTTTTTTTCCCATGATTGTGGAGGTTTTCTTCTTAGTGACATCATGGGAAGAAAGGTAAACTTACCGCTTGCCTATTCTCTTAATTTTCACAATGTATTGCGATATTTTGTACTGAGACTTGGTAACTTGCACTAGTAATTTTTTTCGCATTCATAACTAAACAGAAATTAAGACTTTAAATTTAACAAGTGTCTGAAAGTAAGGTTACCATTTTTCTTAAAAACAACATGCGCCATCAATCTGAGAATTCAAAAATAAAATTTTAAAAACTTGTAAAGAAAATAAAATGTTTACCTTCAAATAAATGTTTATGATCATGGCAAACAAGAAATTAATTAGCTTTTCAAATTTTGGATATTCACACTCATACTGTTTTCATCATTTGGAATACCGTTACCCGAAAATTCGCATCTCTCTATGCGAACTTTTGATATGGTCTATACATGTATATATTTTTTTCAATCTGATTGGTTGTTTTTCTCTATTTTACTTTAAACTTAAAAATATGCTTTTCAAAATCTAGTTTTTATGTTTCCTTCCTTGGCATACAAAAATTGCTTTTGCTTGCAAAACTGTGGGGAGAACTGGTTGTCCCTCTCTCACTATTAATTTTACCTTCAATTCTTGTGCTTCAAAGCTACTTCTGTAAATGAAATTTTGTTTATTTTTTATTTTTAGCATTAGTAAGTTTAACTAAAGGAAATGAGATAAACAAGCATTGGAAGTAAAGTAAAGTCACCTCTTGTCACCGCTCCCCTATTCTGTTAATTTTCACATTGCAGTCCGACAGTTTATAATAAGACTTGGTAATTTGCCCTCATATTTTTTTTCGCATTCCTAACTAAACAGAAATTAAGACGTTAAACTTAACAAGTCTGAAAGTAGGGTTAATATTTATCTTGAAAACAATATGCGCCATCAATCTCGGCAGTTAAAAAATAAAAAAATAAAAATAAATAAAATAAATATTTATGATCACGGCAAAAAAGAAATTCATAAGCTTTTCAAATTTCTGACAATCACACTCATACTGTTTTCATCATTTGGAATCCTTCGATCCGAAAATGTACCACTCCCAACCGACCTGTCGCCTAGTCTGCCGCTGGGGGGATATATTTTTGGCTGTAGAGGCGTATGTTCACGAGGTCGGTTGGCCTGCTTGTGGGATGAATATATATATATATATATATTTTTTTTTTCAATCTGATTGGTTGTGTTTCTCTATTTTAATTTTAAAATTCAAAATATGCTTTTCAAAATCAAGTTTTTATATCTCCTTTGTTGACATTCACAAACTGCTTTTGCTTGCAAAACTGTGGGAATGAACTGGTTGTCCTTCTCTGATTATTAATTTTACCTTCGATTCCTTATGCTTCAAAGCTACTTCTGTAACTGAAATTTTATTTATTTATTTTCTTTAGCATTAGTAAGTTTAACTAAAGG
The DNA here is from genome assembly GCF_054136105.1 of Typopeltis vanoorti. NCBI lineage: Eukaryota > Metazoa > Arthropoda > Arachnida > Uropygi > Thelyphonidae > Typopeltis > Typopeltis vanoorti. The sequence goes on along the minus strand of NC_143556.1, from coordinate 119,672,235 downwards.
AAATGAGACAAACATGGATTGGAAGTAAAGTAAAGTCACCGCTTGCCTATTCTGTTCATTTTCACAATGTAGTGAGACAGTTTGTACGAAGAGTTGGTAATTTGCTCTCGGAAATTTTTTTCACATTCCTAACTAAATAGAAAATAAGACTTTAAAATTAACAAGTGTCTGAAAGTAGGGTTACCATTTTTCTTGAAAACAATATGTGACATCAATGTCGACCATTCAAATATCAAAAAATTAAAAAAAAAAACATAAAATGTTTTCCTTTAAAATAAATATCTATGATTATGGCAAACACGAAATTCATTAGCTTTTCACAGTTTTGACATTCACACTCATACTGTTTTCATCATTTGGAATCCTGCAACCGGAAAATTTGCATCTCGCGATGCGGACTTTTGATATGGTTCTATATTTTTTTTTCAATCTGATTGGTTGTTTTTTCTATTTTACTTTTAAAATTCAAAATATGCTTTTCAACATCTGTTTTTTATGTTTCCTTCATTGTCATACACAAACCGCTTTTGCTTGCAAAACTGTGGGGATGAACTGGTTGTCCTTCTCTGGCTATTAATTTTACTTTGATTCCTTGTGCTTCAAAGCTACATATGTAAAACTGAAATTTTATTTTATTTTTTTTTTCTTTAGCATTACTAAGTTTAACTAAAGGAAATGAGACAAGCAAGGTTTGGAGCTCTCCGTTAGCAATTTCTTATTAGAAACTTCTTTTGGCAGCACAAATAAATAGTTATTTCTTATTATTTAAATGAATATTAGCTCTGTAGTATATTTTGTTAATTTCTGTGTTACAAATGTCCAAACATTAAAAACTTTAGATTATAGTGATATGTTTAGGTGAGCACAAATTTCAACGTGTCTAATCATTACTCGTATCCTCCCTTTTGATGTTTATGCATGGTCCTTCTGTGTTCTAATGACACCAACATTCTATTTGAGATTATCAATTCTGGTTTTCGAGTATGTGAACGAAATGTTTACAGATAATTCAAACAATGTCAATAGGTAGCATTAGACAATTTCTGAAAGAATCAATACATGGATATCATTTCCCCACCCGTTTTTTTCCGTTTCCGACATTAATGTCATGTCTTGATATTTTGAAACTTTTCTTGTATTATGATGTTTTTTGATCACTATTAATGATTCTGCTTAAAAATATTTCATAATCACCGATTTTTACAGATATGGTCTCGTATAGATGTCATTTTCTAGATCTTAAAGTTCATTACTTTTTCCTAAAGAAATGTTATCTTTTTTTTACAATAATTAAATAGAATTGCATTAAGGTATAAAGTTATGGATTTATATATCAACTTCTAAACAGAATAACTGAGTAAAAATTTCACTGTGGAAAACACAACAACAACACACATCTTTGTTAGTGTAAGTTTACAAATGCATATTTTATTTTGCTGAAATAGTATTTATAAGTATATTCATAGAGAAAAATTTGAAACATGTAATTACCTAAAAAGATTTGACAATATTTAGTTTACACTCTTAACATTTTCCAATGAGTTCAATAAAGAAAACATCTGTTACTCACTGTTTCTTCATTATATTACATCACAATAGCTGGTCACACAAAAGAGTATTAAGAATGGACACCATAGGAAGCACAGCTCCAAACATTTGATATGGTGTTAGTCTGGAAATGACACCATGTCTCCCTGAACTCTCACTGTATTCTTTTGTCACCAGATATACACAAGCAGTTTTCTTATGATGTTCGTAAATGTCCCAGAGTAAAGAATCTTTATCGAATTGAATAAAATCTTGAAAGTCTAATTTTACCATTGATGAATTTAAATGATTAACGATAATTCTTCCCATGATAAGAATAGCTGGTAATTCAGTTTCCAAAAATAGTAAATGATTATCAATGTTGCACATTTTTGGTGAAAATCTCTCAGCTTCTTCACAATTAATAGAGAAAACCTTACTCCCACCAGCTCCTATATCATTGAGCTTTAGTTCCCTATCTTGGCATTTCAGAATATAACAGTCACCAACATCCAATTTGTAGTCAACACTTCTTTGCAAATAGGAGAGGATATCATGCCACTTCCTGCTTAACTTTTCCAAAGTGGTTCTGGATAACCACATTACAATGTACGTATCTTCTAAAATAATGATAGATTTCCATCCTTTTAGAGCTATATGAAGAGTTTTGCCTCGTGCTATTTTCCTATTCAGAATCATTTTAATAAAATTTTAATATACACTTGACATCCATGGTAACATGGGTGGTTAAACTTGTGGTTAAATTTTTGGAAATTTGTAACATAGAAATTAACAGAGTATAGTACTGGCTAATAATCATTTTAAATAATAAGAAATAACTATTTATTTGTGCTGGCAAAAGAAGTTTCTAATAAGAAATCGCTACCAGAGTGTTCTAAACCTTTTTGTTTCATTTAGTTAAACTTACTAATGCTAAAGAAAATTAAACAAAATAAAATTTCAGTTACAGAAGAAGCTTTGAAGCACAAGGAATCGAAGGTAAAATTAATAGTGAAGGACAATCACTTCATCCCTACAGTTTTGCAAGCAAAAGCAGTTTGTGTATGCCAACAAAGGAGACAAGAACTAGGTTTTGAAAAGCATATTTTGAAATTTAAAAGTAAAATGGAGAAAAACAACCAATCAGATTGAAAAAAATATAAAACCATATCAAACGTGCACATCGAGAGATGCAAATTTTCACGTTGTGGGATTCCAAATGATGCATATAATATGACTGTGATTGTCAAAACCTGGAACAACTAATGAATGTTTTGTTTGCCATGATCATAAATATTTATTTTATTTATTATTATTTTTTTGAATGGTCGATATTGATGACACATATTGTTTTCAAGAAAAAATTGTAACCCTACTTTAAGACACTTGTTAACTTTAAAGTCTTTCTGTTTAGTTAAGAATGTGAAGAAGAAAAAAATTACAACTCCAAATTACCAAGACTTAGTACAAACTGTCACACTACATTGTGAAAATTAACAGAATAGGCAAGCAGTGACTTTACTTTCAATACTTGTTTGTCTCATTTCCTTTAATTAAATTTACTAATGCTAAAGAAAAATAAATAAATAAATAAAATTTGGTTACAGAAGTAGCTTTGAAGCACAAGGAATTAAAGGTAAAATTAATTACCAGAGAAGGACAACTAATTCATCCCCACAGTTTTACAATCAAAAGCAGTTTGTCTATGCCAACAAAGGAGACATAAAAACTAGATTTTTAAAAGCATATTTTGAATTTTAAAGTAAAATACAGAAAACAACCGATCATATTGGGAAAAATAATTTAAAAAATATATATATATATATACTAAAGATACCAAGCTGAATCTGGTTTTTACTCCATTTCCCAAGTAAGCAACCAGACAAACAAGTCAAGTTTGCACCTAGAAGTGTTGCAAGTCTAACTGATCTTGTGCATAGTGCAAGACCAAGGCAACTCATGTTAAAGTAGATTAAGCTCTGATCACTAAAGTATTAAGCACAGTATTAAAGGCCACTAGCCTTTAATACAAAGCATCATACATCTTCTCCAGGAGATGTGCTTTGCATTAAGGGTAAATATGAAGATTAGTGATCAGAGCTTAATCTACTTTTACCATGAGTTGTCTTGGTCTTGCAATGCATGTAGGATCAGCTAGACTTGCTACACTTGCAGGCGCAAATTTGACTTGTTTGTCTGATTGCTTACTTGGGAAATGGAGTAAAAACCAGGTTCAATAAAATAGCTTGGTTTCTTTAACATTCATTATACCCAAGGTAAAATACTTTCTACATATATATCTATATATATATATAGATATATTTTTTTTTTATTTAACTTGTTAAAATAAACATTACACGATAGGCAACAATGACTATTTACATATTATAAGTATATATTTACAGAGAAAGAAAACATTTTCCTTTCTGGTGTACAAATGAGAATGCAATAAATGAATATTCAAAATTAACAGATCAGTTTCAGTCTGAGTTATCATTCAGATGAAGCACATTGTCGTCGTCAATCCAGAAGACAGTACCAGTTGGATTCCACTCCTCTAGGAATTTCGCGACAGTTCTTGTTTCTTTGAAGTGCTCAAGTTCCAATAGAAGCCTGCTTTTTAGTTTCCGACGGAGGATGTGTGCATCAGGGTTTGTGCAGTTTCAGTTATGGATGGGTGCTGGTTACTTCTTGTCTGTTTTAGGTAAAAGCTGTATATGATGGCCTTAGCGCAGATGAAGATGAAATTGCATGTTCTGTGTCTGTTTTCTTCTGTGTGGACTAAATTCCAGTAGTCTACTTAGCTGTGTGTGTAGTTACAGGTGCTAGAGGCGGTATTCAGGGCATAGGTGATTATCACTTTGTTTGCAGGGCAGGTCAAATATGTGTGTTCCAAGGTGCCTGAAACGTCACAGAATGGACACAGATCCGTTTCTCTTAGCTTAAATTTGTAGAGCTTTGAAGGAGTTGGCAAGATGTTATGCCATAGTCTCCACTGTATTTCGGAATCTGGTTTGGCACATTTTGATTTATATGGCAGATCCCACTGAAAACTGTGTGGTATATTGGGGGGGGGTGGGGGGGGGGGGGGGTGGGGGGGGGGGGGGGTGGGGGGGGGGGGGGGTGGGGGGGGGGGGGGGTGGGGGGGGGGGGGGGTGGGGGGGGGGGGGGGTGGGGGGGGGGGGGGGTGGGGGGGGGGGGGGGTGGGGGGGGGGGGGGGTGGGGGGGGGGGGGGGTGGGGGGGGGGGGGGGTGGGGGGGGGGGGGGGTGGGGGGGGGGGGGGGTGGGGGGGGGGGGGGGTGGGGGGGGGGGGGGGTGGGGGGGGGGGGGGGTGGGGGGGGGGGGGGGTGGGGGGGGGGGGGGGTGGGGGGGGGGGGGGGTGGGGGGGGGGGGGGGTGGGGGGGGGGGGGGGTGGGGGGGGGGGGGGGTGGGGGGGGGGGGGGGTGGGGGGGGGGGGGGGTGGGGGGGGGGGGGGGTGGGGGGGGGGGGGGGTGGGGGGGGGGGGGGGTGGGGGGGGGGGGGGGTGGGGGGGGGGGGGGGTGGGGGGGGGGGGGGGTGGGGGGGGGAATGCTTGGAGGCAAAGGTTCCCTGCTGCAGCTGCGCTGGTTTGTTTTTGGCTTTTTTTCCGTTTTTGTTTCTTGCTCCTCTTCGTTATTTGTATCTTTATCAGAGTTAGTTAGTTGTCTGTGTTCCGTTTCCTTTTCTCTAGGATTGCTTTTAATCGATGTTGGTGGAGGTTCTTTCGAAAGTTGAGTTTCTTTAGTGCTACCACTTGATTTTGTCTCCTCGGTACTGGACTGAGAGCTGGTTCCCTGAGATCTTTGTTGTTTGTTAGGGATGCTCTGTTTTTTGGGGTTGGCTGCTTGCTGCTTCTGATTCTCTGATCCGGTAGGGTTGGTAGTATTGTTAACCGGTTTCTCATTTCTGGGTATATACGGGCATAACTTCCTTACATGGCCTTCTTCGTGACAGTAAAAGCACTGAGCAGCAACAGTAATATAAAAGGTGTAGGGTACTCCGTCTATTTCTGTGTTGATTATTTTGGGTATAGATAGATAGATAGATAGATAGATAGATAGAGAGAGAGAGAGAGAGAGAGAGAGAGAGAGAGAGAGAGAGAGAGAGAGAGAGAGAGACACATATCAAATTTCCGCATTGAGAGATGTGAATTTTCGGGTAGCAGGATTTCAAATGATGAAAACAGTATCAGTGTGAATGTCAAAACTTTGAAATGCTAATGAATTTCTTGTTTGCCACGATCTTAAATATTTATTTGCAGGTAAACATTTTATTTTTCTTTCCAATTTTTTTTAAATTTTGAATGGTCCACATTGATATCGCATATTGTTTTCAAGAAAAATGGTAATCCTAATTTCAGGCACTTGTTAAGTTTAAAGTCTTAATTGCTGTTTAGTTAGGAATGCGAAGGAAAAAAAATTACGAATGCAGATTACCAAGTCTTAGTACAAAATATCCCACTACATTGTGAAAATTAATAGAATAGGCAAGCAGTGAGTTACTTTTCTTCCCATGATGTCACTAATTAGAGAACTTCCACAACCGTGGGAAAAAACATAGCCATGAACCACAGTGTAAATGATATTAAGGAAATGGACAGAAACATAAGGAACAAGATTCAACTGCATTTCAGATTATTTAGTGCAATTCCATTGTTCAGGCCTTGTGTATGTGTGTTTTGTGCTGTTTTGTCTATCCCGTAAAGTAAAAAAAAAAAAAAAATGAGCGAACCCATACCCTTTGGATTTTTCTTTCTTCAGGAAAATAGCAAGCGAGACCAATCTTGTGCAATATTTCTAGTTAATTATATATTCTAATTTTCTCTGTGAATATACTTGTAAATAATATTTCAGTCAAATAAATGTGTATTGGAACAATTAAGATATTGTTGATGTGTTCTCCATACTTAAGGATATTTATTCTGCTTAGAATTTCTAACTGAAATTCCACTAGATAATTATTTTAGAAAATATCTTACCACAACCTATTGACAAGAAATACGTGAAAGAAAAAAAAGCAGTAAAACTGACATTCCAGTAGTTTTAAAAATTATTTTAGAAAATATGAACATGAAAGAAAAAATTTGTGTGTGTGTGTGTGTGTGTGTGTGCGTGTGTGCGTGCGTGCGTGCGCGCGTGCGTGCGTGCATGCTTGAGGGGCAGAGAGGGGATACCAGTGATAGACAGTAATTAATTATTTGAAAATGTGAACATGAAAGAAAAAAATGTGTGTTGGAGGGGAACACCGATGATAGCCTGTAATTAATTATTCAGAAAATGTCTAATTGCTGATGCCATCTCTTGACTCTAAACTAAAAATTCCCACAGTCAAGAACATAATCGAAATACCACACACTTATATTGGAAAATTCGTGCTGCCACCCATAGACAAATATTTTCCAACACTTCCACAATCGAACCGAAGACCCCCAACACTTGACCAAATAGCCCCAGAATGCCAATCTCTAATCATTACCCATATCGCTACATGTGAACATGTGAGTGATGTAAAATGTTCCCCAGCGAAATTCCAAGCATTCCATACTCTATCTTATCTCTATCCACCACCCACAATTCCATACGCGAACAAAAACACACTATGTGACGTAAATGACAGATGCAGCCCAGAGAAATTCGAAACATTCCATACTCGTGACGTCTCACACCGAATCACACGCAATGATATCACTGATCTTAGCAACCACCTATCTTATCTCTAACCATCACCCACAATTGCATACCTGAACAAAAACACATAATGTTACGTCCGTGACACATGGGTCCTCCAGCGAAATTCCAAACATCCCATGCTCTATCTTATCTCTAACCATCACCGACAATTCCATACACGAACGAAAACACACTACATGACCTGAATGACACATGGGGCCCAGAGAAATTCCAAACATTCCATACTCATTACGTCTCACACCGAATCACACACAATGACGTTACTGATCTTATCTCTAACCATCACCCACAATTCATTACGTGAACAAAAACTCACAACGTGACGTGAATGACACATGTTCCCCCAGAGAATTTCCAAACATTTCCATACTCATGACATTACACAGCGAATCACACACACACAATGACGTCAATGATCTTATCAGCCAATCATGTCACAAATCCTTATCATATCTTGATCTTGATCTTGTTCATAGTGACTAGTTAAATTATTACTGCCGTTGTTCTGTTTGTTCGGTTCCATGTGCTACGCTTCGTAACTTACCGTGCAAAACACAATATTTAAACTGACAATATTTAAAACAATACTTAAATCTAATTAACCGCACAATCCAGTCTAATTCTAATACAATTTTTAACTAATATCACTATTTTTAAAAAACTAAACAAATTAGCTTCAAGCTATCCAAACATACTTTATCACCATACGCTATCTGATGGCATTCCCCAGCATATGTGTGTATATATATATATATATATATATATATATATATATATATATATTAGGATAACCAAGCAATTTTATATGCTTGGTTATTTTAGCTCCTAATCCCAAGTATGCAAACAATTAAGTTTGCGCCTGAAACAAAGTTCAAGTCTAAAGATGGTACAACACCAGGGCAACTCATTGTAAAGGTGGCTAAAGCTTTGATCACTATTCTTAGTATTTTCCCATAATGTAAAGCACATCTCACTAGAAGATGTATACTGCAATGCATTATGGGTGGGGTCACTACCCAGACCGGTTTCGACCTTTTTTGAGGTCTCCTCAGTGAGTAGCTAGACCCTAAATACCAAGGTTTTAGTAATACAAAGCCTTATCAACTTTACCTATTTAAGTTGCAACAAGGTGTATTAAGTTTTAATAAAAATCTCTGGAGGAGATATTGATGGAAATAAATTTTTAACTTGGGTATATTGTATATTAGGATAACCAAGCAATTTTATATGCTTGGTTATTTTAGCTCCTAATCCCAAGTATGCAAACAATTAAGTTTGCGCCTGAAACAAAGTTCAAGTCTAAAGATGGTACAACACCAGGGCAACTCATTGTAAAGGTGGCTAAAGCTTTGATCACTATTCTTAGTATTTTCCCATAATGTAAAGCACATCTCACTAGAAGATGTATACTGCAATGCATTATTTATTTATTTCCATCAATATCTCCTCCAGAGATTTTTATTAAAACTTAATACACCTTGTTGCAACTTAAATAGGTAAAGTTGATAAGGCTTTGTATTACTAAAACCTTGGTATTTAGGGTCTAGCTACTCACTGAGGAGACCTCAAAAAAGGTCGAAACCGGTCTGGGTAGTGACCCCACCCATAATGCATTGCAGTATACATCTTCTAGTGAGATGTGCTTTACATTATGGGAAAATACTAAGAATAGTGATCAAAGCTTTAGCCACCTTTACAATGAGTTGCCCTGGTGTTGTACCATCTTTAGACTTGAACTTTGTTTCAGGCACAAACTTAATTGTTTGCATACTTGGGATTAGGAGCTAAAATAACCAAGCATATAAAATTGCTTGGTTATCCTAATATACAATATACCCAAGTTAAAAATTTATTTCCATCCATATATATATATATATATATATATATATATACACACACACACTCACACACTGGACCGCTCTTGTCCATATGATACCGAGCTGTTTTTTCGATGTCATCTTGATATCTTGCCAAGTGGTCCGCCCAATCCTATTTTGAGTTCCTATTGCTCTTAAGTTCTTGTTCTTAATTCTGTCTAATCTGGATATTCCTGATAAACTCCTCTCCGTTGCTCATTGGCAAATTTGGAACTTTTTTTGTTTGTGTAATGGTTAGCGCCCAAACCTGGGAACCATAAGTCAAAGTTGGTATCATATCTAATATTTTTTTAGACAAATGGGGAGGTATTCTTTCATCTAGTGATTCATTCCCCAATGATGTTGAAAATACTATAATAGAATATATAGAGAACTACAAATACTTCGCTTTGACATTGAAATCCAGTGCAGAATCGATAGTGCTTGGAAGAACTATTTGAGAGTGAAACCTTGTGTATATATATATATATATATATATATATATATATATATATATATATATATATATATATATATATATATATATACAAACATATATATATTTCAAATATATATATGTTTGTAAACCTGTGTATCTTAGTAGAACGTTTTCCAAGAAATATTTTCGTGTGTGTGTGTGTGTGTGTGAACACAGATTTGAAATGGTGGTATCTAGTATCCTGTCACTTAGTGAACTAATAAAAAAGCGACAAATACACCAACTTCGATTATTGTATACTTTTTATTACTTTCCTCTCCAGACATCATATCAGTGATGAGTATTAGCAATTTCAAAGTTGCAAATCTCACATGCAGTTCTACTTCACTAATCTGCATTCAGAGCTTTCGCAGCATATTGAGTAACGACGATACATTTTAGTGAAAAAACCTAAGTTTGAATTCTCTCCAAACTCAATAGTCCTTTATGAAGGTTCTTTCAACTGAAGATGACTAATCCAGACACTGTTTTTCCTATTTTCTTTTCTTCCCCCACAACACAGCGGAATGAACCAGAAAATACAAGCCGTTGACACACATAGCCAACCAAAACTCTTCATATAGAATCATGTGTTCTATCACAGCGTTAATTAGGATTCTAGATAGCCAGATTACTGACACTGCCAGTCACTTGATGACTAATACTTAAGAGAGAGAGAGAGAGAGAAAGGAAGAAAGATGACATTTGTTTTCAAAATGAAAGTTGTTCAAGTTTGACAAGAAATAATACAGAGAACTAAAGTAACCGTTGCGAATTAGTTCATAAATCTACTATAACCAAAAATCACCTATATAATCACTGTGCAATATATATGGCAATGTTTAAAGGAAAAAACGTTATAAACGTGGTTGATAGTCGTGTTGATATAGTAATCTAATGACCGCGATTTCCTGACTGAATAAAATGCTGTCTAATCTTCAACATTTTTCAGTAACTTATAAAATGTTTAATTTTATGTTTTTTTTTTTTTTTTTACTTTCTTTTCTGCTTTTAGAGTTTCTTGCTCAGAAAACAAGTTAAAGTGAAATGACAGCAAGCTGTCTTCTTACAACACATCTCAGCCAGCTTATTGATTTTGCAGCAATATGCAATATTAACTGCGCACTGGCTGCAATAAACATATTTGCTCTTTCCCCAGCTGATGAAAGATACCAAGAGACTCCAATAACGTTCGCCGTGAAATGTTGGCAAATGTTGCTGCTTTGCGGAACTTCTTATATAGGAGCTGCAAACCCTGCTGTGTAAGGAGGGAAAGAGAATAATTGCGAGGAAGAACAGTGTTAAATATACAAATATAAAATCTTCTAGCCTCCTATACAAATATCAACCTAGCAGAAGATAATAATGGTAAATTTGATATAATAATATCAACGAACTAATTTTCATGTCAATTAACTGCAGTTTTCTAGGTTTCAAGAACTCTTTGAAGATGCCAAAATCCCACATGACAAACTTGCATGATTTTAATCATGCAAGTTTGTCATGTGGGATTTTGTGGACAAACTTGCATGTATGTTTTTATGCAAGTTGTCATAAAAGCATACAACGAAAGCGAAATTGCAATACAAACAGAAGTAGCTGTGCTTTGATTATACAAATATTGAACTGATTAATAGGGAAATTTTAGGTATACCTCCCTAATTTTATTATATTACATATTATACTCGCTCTAGCGTATGTACTACATAGCACAAAGCTAGAGTGAGCTGGACGAGTTCCAAGTTGATAATTCGAAACTGACGTGAAACAGAAATCTAGAATTTTGGGCATTGATCTTAAGAGCATACCAGATACTTTTCCAAAAGATTTAGGTTTGTTTTAAAGACACTATATCAAACTTAGACTAACTGTCTGGTAGATGTCGGCTTGCGCTTGTTCTCCAGAACATTTGTCTGTGTTCCAAGTGTAGAGGCAAATTCGAATTTTCCGGAGAAAATATCTCCAGCACGCTATTTTACATAAGCAACAACCCTTTTATTAAAAGTCTTGCAAAGATAGGCATCTCCTAAACAGGAAATTAATCAAGAGATTTCATTAGTACCTACCTACCATCCGGGGTTACAGCCCGCTGTGAGCCTTAGCTTCACGTACAACTTGTCTCCACAATCTTCTATCCTTGATTAGTCTTTCCCAGCCTTTTGCTTTCATAGTAGTCATGTCTTGGATTATTATCAATCCATATTAATCGTCTTCCTTTTTTACCTTGTTTCATATATCTTTCTCTCAGTACTTGGCATACGGAAGTCTTCCATTCTCTCTACATGACTCAACCATTGCAATCTCTGTGCTTTTATGAACCTAACAACATATTCTTCTTTTAGTATCTGACTAATATCTTTGTTGTGCAGTATTCTCCATACACTATTTTCTTCAACGGGTCCATAAATTATTCTTATAATCTTCCTTTCAAATTTCCTCAAATTGTCTTGATATTTTTCACTGAGTCCACGCTTCGCTTCCATGTGTAACCACAGGCCTAATGAACGTTTTATATATAAGTATTTTAGTATTTCTGTTTATTAGCTTGATTTTAATCATATTGATATTTGCATAATATGCTTTGTTACTAATTTGAATGCGTTTTTTTAATTGCTATAGTTGATCGTACCTCATTCTCAACAATATCTCCTAGATACTTAAATCTGGTTACTCCTTCAAAAATTTTCTGTCCAACTTGTAGATTCTCTGGTTTCTTCTTATTTCCGAAGTTGATATCACCATATATTTAGGTTTATTTACATTGATCTCTATTCCCATATCACTAGTTTTTCTTTCCAGTTCATTATATACTTCAATTAACCGTTTCTTAGTCCTTGACACGATGACTATATCATCATAAGCACATAACTGACTTGATTTATTAAAAATTGTCCCTCTAAATCTTTAATCGCCTAATGTAAAGCTATAATAAATAACGTTGTTGATAGGGCATCTCCTTGTTTTACACCTTTATTAAATTCGAAGAGGTCCCTAAATTCATTATCTATTAATTTTTGCTTTTGATTTTTTCATCGTCATCATTACTAAACTAATTAATTTTGGTTGTATCTCTAATTCTTTCATGGCCTTTTGTAGACTATCTGTGTTTACACTGTCAAATGCTTGCTTAAAGTCAATAAATAATATATGTAGGTCTATTGCATGCTCAAAACATTTCCCCATTTTCTGTCTGATAATGAAAAGTTGATCAATGGTACTTCTGTTTGATCTAAATAAACACTGATATTCTCCTCTTTTCTTTTCGGTAATCTCTTTAAGCCTGTCATTTAATATGGATGTAAGAATATTATAAACTATTATATATTATCGCTAGTTTTTCTTTCCAGTTCATTATACACTTCAATTAACCGTTTTTTAGTCCTTGATACGATAACTATATCATCATCATAAACACATAACTGACTTGAGTTATTAAAAATTGTCCCTCTAAATCTTTAATCGCCTAATGTAAAGTATAACTGTAAAATACCACTATAATTATTAGAGTCGAGTTTATCTCCTTTTTTATAAATAGGACATATTATGCCAACATTCCAGCTGTCTGGCATTTCTTCCTTAGACCAAAATGTCGAAAATATATCCTGTAGTACAGAACATATTGAATCCCCTCAGTGTTTCAGTAATAAATAATAATAATTATCGTATGATGAAACACGACCGTGAGTCCCATTTACGGGGAGGTACGGCACCATCTCATTTCCCCCAAATTTTATCCCGTCTCGGAACCGGCATAGCTGACGAATCAGGCCTATGGCTGGGTCAGTATTCCTGACTGTAATCCGTGTGTGTGTGTGTGTTCACGGGACCGGTTTGCCTGCTTGCGGGATGAAACACCCCAGATAGATAAACTGTCAGAAAAAAAACCTGCTGTCTTCCCCCAATACCGGCTAACTTGGCTATGGCAGAGGAAGATCCTTAAGCTCCACGCGTCATCGATGGGAATCGAGCCTAGGACACTCCTTCCCAGGTATGTGGTTGCGAAGCGCAATGCCACTATGCTATCCGCGTTTTAATAATCCTGCAACTATATTATCTTCTCTCGGTGCTTTATTATTTCTCATTTCTTGTATTTTAGCTTCAATTTCACTAGTTGTCGGTGGTGTCATAGGGGTATTCTCTTTTACATCAATGCCCTTTCTTGTTTCTAATTGAATATTTTCCAAATTTTCTTCTCCATTTAATAAATCCTTAAAATATTCTGCCCATCTCTCTACTATTTTATTTTATTTCCTCTCCTAATAAATTTCCTTTCGTATCTTTATTACTATTATTATGCGATTCCTCCAGGGAGGACATCTACTCAACTACACCAACGCCACCACCATTAGTATTTCCACAAATATCTATGCCCACGGCGGGATTCGAACCCGAAGCCTTTTGGTTGGAGAGCCGATACGCTAACCACTCGGCCAACCAGGCGGGCAATGTATATCCATTTTTATATCCACTAATTCTTGGTTGAAATCCTTTTTTTTCATTTTTTGGACGGCAGAATAAAATTTTCTACTTTTATTTTGAGTATTAAGTTCTTCTATTTCTTTTATTTGTTTCATAATCATTTTCTTTTTCTTTTTTTTTTTAGTACATTATTTGCTTTTCTTCTAAGTTCATTGTATCTCTCCCGATTACTTCTAGTGTTTACCTGCATCATTTATACTCTAGCTCTATTCTTCTCTTTTATAGCTGCATCACATTCTTCGTCGCGTCAACGTCTCCCATGATTAATAGAATATCATATCTTTGTGTCTTACAGCAAACTTTGTCAAGTTGCTCATAAAATCGATCTTTATCAATTTCTTCTCAGTTGGTGCATGGGCTGAAATGACAGTAATGCTTCTAAATTTTGCTCTTTTAATCTTATTTTGCATATTCGGTCACTAATAGCTTCGTATTCTAACATACTTTTATGTTAGAATATGAAGCCTGTACACAGCTGACCAGTTTGTTCATTGGGACCACTATAAATAACACTATGATGCTGTTTATCAATTCTCCCCTGTCCTTTCCATCGCATTTCTTGTAGTGCAATGAGGTCTATTTTATATTTCAGCATTTCATTAGCAACTTCATTCATCTTTGCTATTTGTTTCATTATCCTTACATTCCATGTTGCCATTTTGATATCTCTTCTTATTATTATATTCTTATTTTTCTCTCTATTTCCTAATTGAATCATATCCTTTTTCCATTCCAGGTCGATTGCCATTGAGTACTGTTCGGATGTTGCGTTTGTATCGGTTTCGTAGCATCAAATTTTTTATGAGATTGGGTTGCCAACCCAATTCACAACCCTTCTCCTTCATCCAGGCTTGGGTCTGGCTCAAGTGATCATTTCTCAGAGTAACCAACTTCAGGCGGAGTTTTCATTAGTCCTCACCAGGAGAAATTAAAAAATGTCACAACCGAACATTTCAGCATAATCTTCAGTAAGAATTAACTAAGCATATTGATCTCTCAGTGAGAATTTGGAACTGTTGTAGGAAACATTTAGTCCTTTGAAAACTTTTTAAATTTTCTCTAAGAAAATATAAAAGGACTGTCTATTTAAGAAGAATACAAAATTCTTGTTTCGTATTCTTGTGACATTACTCTGGTGATAATGGTTTAAACAGGCTGCGAGTTCCAATCTCCGCTCCCCCACCGTAGGAATGAATGTTCTGCGATTTTCGTTGGATCTGGGATGAATTTCATTCCTGTGTTCTAATGTGTTCAACATTGCCCCGCATATTGGTAGGGTTTCCGAACTATGTAAAAATAAATAAAAAATATAATGATAAAATAAAACGATAAAATAATGCAACTGAATTACTGAAATGTTTTCGAAACCTAGAGAAAACTTGAACGATGTCATAAATCGAAAAGGGATATATTAAATAGAGGGAAAAGAATTATAGATGACCTAAAAAGAGAATAAGGAGAGTTCCAAGCAGAAAAAAATTTCTAGCTTAATTTCTTCTTGAAAATGGTAAAAATCAGTAACAAAAAATACATTGCCGATGAAATGTGTGCTAAAAACAGCAAAGATGTATTTGATCAGATTTAATAAATGATAATAAAAGTAAGCGGAGGGGAAAGTTGCAGAAATATGCTCTCGCTTATATTGGTGAGAATCTCAAATTGCTGAAGATGAGGAACTGATAGAAGGAATGTAAACATAATGAGTTCTTACAGGTATGATTTCTGTAAAATTTCCATGTTATCCCTCTAAATAAATATTAATTTTTATGGCAATTGTTGCTTATTTTTGTTTAGGAGTATCCCTTTTTAAAGGCCAATGATATAATAAAAAGCGGTACTCGTAAACAAAAATAGGCAAACATAACCATAAAAATTAATAATGCGTTCTGTTTCAGGAAACAATTACTGGAAATAGTGTGAAGGTCTAAACCAGTGGTTCTTAACCGATGTTCCCCGGAACACTAGTGTTCCACGAACTGGTTACAAGTGTTCCGCCAGTGAAAGATGTCACATGACGTCAAAAACATTATCGGCAGTATTAAAACCTGTACTAGATCAGTTATAAATATGGCAAATCACATCAAGTCAATACCTTTAAAAGCAGACCTTTTTAAAAAACTTTTCATATCTATGGAATAGATATTCGCATATCTATTCCATAGATACGAATATCTATTCCAAGTACGAATCTTTGCTTTTTTTCACACTAAAATAAGATGGTTATCTAGGGGTAAAGTGCTATTTAGAATTTTAGAACTTCTTAAGAATGAATTATTGACTGTTTTTCAAAATGAAGGTAGGGATGCTTTTGTAAAATATCTTCAAAATGATATTTAGTGTTCTAAAATGGCATATTTAGCCAATGGTTTTAATTACTTAAATAGCGTTAATACAATTATTCAAGGGAAAAATGAAAATATTTTGACATCCACTGACAAATTGTCAGCTTTCATAAAAAAAGTATCTCTTTGGAAAAACCGCATATCAGAAAAAAAAATACAGTAGATATGTTTCCTTTGCTCCATAATAAAAATGTCCAGGGAATGATTTCCGTTATAACAGAACATTTAACAATATTGGAAGAAAAGATTTCAAGATACTTTCCTTCCTTAAATGCACACAATTATGGCTGGATACGAAATCCATTTGGCACAGTTAATGATATCGAGTTGTGAATTTTCGCTACAAGAAGAAGAAAAATTAGTTATCTTGTCAACGGCTCGTACTCTAAGAATGAAATTCTCTGAAATAACTCTTGAGGAATTTTCGATTTTTGTCCAAGCCGAATACCCAGCTCTCTCCACAAGGGCACTAAAAATATTGTTACAGTTTTCAACATCATATTTATATGAGCTCGGTTTCTAAATATTAACCAAGATAAAAATTAAAACGTGTGAAAGACTTACTAAAGACTTACAAAGAGATGTGGGTAGCTATATCACATATTAGACCTGATATTGCTGAAATCTGCAAAAGCCGACAAGCTCAAGTATCGCATTAAAATAAGTTCCATTTTTATAAACGGCAAGTCCATGCATATTTTTATTGTTAGTTTTATGACCCTAATGCTTCTGGTGTTCTCCAAAATTTTTCTTAGAATTAAAAGTGTTCCGTGACTTCGAAAAGGGTAAGAACCACTGGTCTAAACGAACACTAATTTTATCATAATTGTTGCAAATGGTGTGTAGTCCAGCACATTATAATTCTGGAAGTCGATAGTCATAGTCGCTATCATTTTGCCACCTTCTCCCAGATAGTGAAGGCACTGTGAACAACAATGTGATCATGTTACCAATCGTAGCACCACTTGCTTTGTCGGAACTAGAGACTACTACCCAGTTAGCAGAGCCACATTTACCATAAGTTGCATTAAGCGCAAACTGGGGCCTCACTCTCTATGGGGCCATTTTTTAAAACCTTACATTTGAAAACATTGGAAAATTCGCGAAACAAAGTCTTCTCTATTTATGATAGAATATGAAGTAAAGCGAAATATGAAGTCAGTAAAGCGAAATAACATAAAGTTGTCTTGTTCCGTTGCCCTGATTGGAAGAATAAAAGAGAGCAAATTTACTATTACTAAATAGATTCATTGCGAAGGCTGATTTCTGCTCATTTTAGGATTGATTATTTTCGTATATGTGAAATTCGTTTTTATTCTTGAGAAGAGACACAATAAATAAATTGCGCAGCAAAAAAAAGGGTCAAACATCGTAGGAAAGTAAAGTTAATTTCAAGTAACACAATACACATAAAGACAAGTGACACAAAGGTCGCTTCACCACAGTTAATCCATTAAAGGCTCTAAAATCACCGCTCAGGGATTAATGGTGTGTGTGTGTGTGTGTGTGTGTGTGTGTGTGTGTGTGTGTGTGTGTGTGTGTGTGTGTGTGTGGTGGGGGGGGGGAGTATTGAATGATAAAAGGTAGAATATCGATGAAGTTTTGATCCATTGAAAATGCTGGGGTGGTCTAGCTATTTCAACCACCTCAGCAGGTAGGGAAGTTAAGTAGTGCACGCGTAACAACTGATAAGTTAATTAATTACCATTATTTGGCTAGTATTTGTAAAGCAGTATACAAGAAGAAATAATTCTTTATTTTATTTATTTTTATGTTTATTTTGGATTTAATAAATATTTATTTCGTTTTTGAAATCCGGAGCTAGTAAAAGAAAACGACTCGGAGAAAAGGAAAAACAGCTAAATAGTCAAAAGGGGCAATTTTGTCTTTCTTACGTTCTTCTGAAAATGAAGGATGTGAACAATTTCATAGAACTGTTGTTCTACGAAATTTGTTGTACCTCAAAGTTGTACCTCAAACTTCGCGGAATGAAAGCGAAACATTGGTATCAGTATCAGAAGGAGACGAAAGTAAACATGAAGTCATCAAAATGTATACTGCGACACTGCAGCACCCCCAAGGAAAAAATGAAAAAATGAAATTTTGTTTGTGTTTTTAAATAATAGCAATGCTTACAACATTATATAAATGTAATACAACATGTTAAATGTTACAGCTTATGTTTTGACATTGACTGAATAGTTAATCATTGGAATTGTCCGATTAACGCTTTAGATTACGATTACAAAAAATACAGTGCGATCTAACGCAGTGTTGGCATTATCACATTGGCCAACTGCAAGTAGATTCTCCGATAATCATTTGTGCTTCTCATTGCACGTTATAAATGATTCCGACACTACTCGTTTGGGCAGTGTATCATACACTTGCGCGCGTTATTTCTGTGAGATACGAAACTGTTATTGGTGCGTGTTCGTGGTGAGGGTGAACTGTTTTTTGTAAATCTTATTTTATTTTGTTAAAATAACATATAATTATTATTTATTATAGATACAAGGCTGAACTATGACGAGTGTCACTGTTGAAAATATGAAAAGAATTATATTTTTTTTCAATTATCGTTACATGAAACAAATGCACTGCGATCTAACGCAATGTGAAAAATATCGTGCCAATTGCAGCTAGACTCGCTGATATTCCTTTACGCTTGTCATTGTACGTTACAAGCAGACACTGATCATTTGGGCAGTGTATCGTATGCTTGCGCGCGTTATTTCTGTGAGATGTGAAACTTTCATTATTGGTGTTTTTTCGTGTTGAGGGTGAAATATTTTAATAAAGCAATTTTTTAATATGTACATTTATATACTAATAAATTCATTAATGATTAGGAAAAAATAATTTTTTATTTTATTTATTTTTTTTATTATTTTGTATATGCACCACCCCCACTTAAAATTTTCACTGGCCACCACTGGAAAGAGCAAAAGGCTATTTAGACATATTAGATATGTTTGACATTTTTTGAAGAAAGATATAGATCAAGACACAAGACTAGTATAAACAAAATTTTGTGAACTTAAGGAACTGATATTGACTCAGAAATATTTATTGACTAAATGAAGAAATTTTTGATAATGATAAAGGAAAAAAATTCTTCAATTGAAATATGTACAAATTTATAAACGATGGGTTAAGGTCTATTTTTCCGAACGTAGAAACCGTTTTGAAAATATTTTTGACGATGCTCATTTTCAATGTTGAAACGAATATAAAATTATTTAAGAAGCAACTTTCACCAAAATAAAACAAGTGACCTGTCGTTATTATGCATTTAATCAGATGTAACAGACTCGATTAATTATGATGACATTATAGATATATTTGCTAAAACAAAGGCCAGGAAAAAAAAAACTTTTAGTTGCA
Source organism: Typopeltis vanoorti (assembly GCF_054136105.1). Classification (NCBI taxonomy): domain Eukaryota; kingdom Metazoa; phylum Arthropoda; class Arachnida; order Uropygi; family Thelyphonidae; genus Typopeltis; species Typopeltis vanoorti. The sequence continues at coordinate 119,652,458 of NC_143556.1, read as the reverse complement.
GGCGTAGACTTCTGTGGCTAATTAGTTCAAAAGATATATTTCGGTGATTACACCACATTTCTTTATTATTCAGTTATATAAAACACTGAAATAATAGTTCCCGACAAGTTTCGTAAATCGTAGGATTTACATCTTCAGGGGGTAAATAGTATAACTTAAAGTTTAAACAAGAGAATTAATAAATACAAATCATAACCGTCTGGCTATTCATAAAACTCAAATAACAGAATGCAGATATATAATGTTATTGACGTTGAACAATACTGGTCGATGTCACGTGTTCTTGTTCTCGTTCATACAGTCTGAGCTCAGATTGAGGTAGATTTTTTATTAGAGCTAACCACACTTGATGGAGAATTAAACCTTGATTTTTATTGTATTGGGTTGGGTTTTTTAGCATATTAGCAGCTTCTTTAAATTTTCGTATATAACTTTCGTTTTCTATGTATGGCATCGTCGTTTTATGCCAGAGTACATCGTGTCCAGTGGAAGTGGTATGGAAAGTAAGACCGTTTTTTTCTCTTTTGTATTGTACGTCTTTTTGGTGTTCAGCCATGCGTATTTCTCTAGATCTTCCTGTCTGTCCCACGTAGCAAATCCCGCAAGAGCAATGGATTTTGTAGACTCCTGTTTTTTTAAGAGGATGATGAGGTGGTTTTGGTGGATGTAGGAATCTTGAAATTTTCTCCATAGAAAGGAAGGCTACTTTTATGTTGTGTTTGTTCATTAATTTGGCTAGCTTATCTGTAACATTTTTATATAAGGAAGCGAGACTGCGTTTTTGTAATCCTGTTTTATTGTATTGTTAGCTGGAGGCATTTTAAGGATTCTCTTGGTTTTTGTTTCATATCCATTCTGTTGGAGAATTTGTGTTAAGTATTTTAGTTCTTCATTACATCTTTCTTGTGTGCTGGAGATATTGTATGCTCTGTCTCGAAGAGTTTTAATTAAGCTTATATTTTGTGAAGGATGGTGGTGTGAGGTTGCATTTAGAAATCTTCCTGTGTTTGTCGGCTTCCTATATACTGAGAAGGAGAGTTTACTTTCTTCATTAACTTCTAATAGAATATCCAGAAAAGGAAGTTTTTTATTTTTTTTTTGTTCTAAAGTGAATTTTATGGTGTTGTGCAAATTGTTGAGATATCTTTGAAATTGATAAGTTCATCTGTTGTTCCACTGAATATGATAAAAATATCGTCCACATAGCGTAGCCATATTTTTGGTTTTTTATAGGGAGCGTTGTTTTAAATTTAAAACAATGCTCTTAAGAGCATTGTTTTAAATTTTTCCATAAATAGGTTTGCTAAAACCGGTGATAATGATGAAGTCATGGCCAGTCCTTTTTGTTCCCAGATTCTATCTTTATAGGTGAAAAAAGTATTGTTTATACAATGCTTAAAAAGATTCAAGATGTCCGGAGGGAAGAGGTCTTCTAGGAGATTCAAAATTTCTTGTCTCGGGACGTTTGTAAACAAGCTGACAATGTCGAGACTTGCTAAGATGTCTGTTAGACCAATATATATATCTTTCACTTTTTCTATGAAATGTTTACTATTTTTTATGAAAGAAGATGTTTTTCCTATATGTTGTGAGATCATGTTGGTGAGGTATTTCGCCAAGTTGGAAGTCGGTGAATCTCTTCCATCTACTATTGGTCTTAAAGGTATATCTGTCTTATGGATCTTTGGAACACCATATATTCTTGGTATCAAAGGATGTTTTGATTGTAAGTATTTTTTAAGTTCTTCCGTCCAGAGAGGCACTTTTTTTATTAGATCATTTGTTTTTTTGTGTGTAGGCCAAGTCGGGTCTCTGTCTATGGGTTATTAATTAGTTAATAACCCATAGACAGATATAACCCATTAAACGTTTAGTTATTAATTTTTTAAAAAAATTTAAATTTTAATTAATTTCTTTTATACATTTTTAAATGCAAATATATGCATACTAATGTTGTGTTATTTTTATTTTATTAAAATGAGTTATTATGGAAATGTTGCCTTTTATTTTCATTAAAGTAAAAAAATATGCCTATGAATCTGATTAACTGAAATAGACTTGTTCTTCTGATACCTCAAAATGACGTTGCGCCTAGGGCCACCAAAATTATACATCGGCTCTGTGATGTGTGATGTGTGATCAACACTTAGTGACGTGTAAACCTGCCTTATTCTAATACAGAAACAAAAAGGGGCTTTTTTTTTCTTTTTTTTTTTTATACAGTTCGACGTAGTAAGATTTTTCTATACTGAGTCCTGCTACACTGCTTTACAGAAAAATACCGCATAATCCATAGAACTCATTTTCGATTGCCTGCATTACTTGGCAAGCAGTATTCAGCCATAAACATGATTTAAATCGTGTGATAACACACATGACATATGATAACACTGGAAAAACTTTTCTGTATATTTGCTGTTCTACTCGTCACTCTCGGAAAGAAAGAAAGGTACATTTTTATGGTAATCCCATGCATGATATAAGTCATTCAATCTATATATATATATACAGGGTGTTCGGGATAAATTTGACAGTTTCGTAAGGAAAAAGAAAATCTTCTTTGTATCTATTAAATTTAATGAATTGACAAAAAAACATTACAGGCAGAGTTAATTACAATACTATCAACAAGATTTACTCAAAATAACCACCATTAGCATCGATCACAGCTTCAATTCTGCTTCGGAACCTCGAACAAGCTGATGCTACAGTCTCCCTGGGAAGGGCCGCAAAAACTGTTTTAATTTTATCCATTAACTGGGCTTTTGTATTACTGGAAGTGCGATTGGTGTCTTTTTCAACTGCGCCCCATACAAAATAATCCATGGGGTTAAGGTCTGGGAAGTTTGGAGGCCAAACATTTGGACTGGTGAAGTCGTAGAAATTTTCAGACAACCATTTTTGACTTTTCCCAGAGGTGTGGCAAGGGGCCGAATCCTGCTGCCATACATACGGCCTACCATTGGCTACCCTTGTTATCCAGGGCTTGACTACAGTTAGCAACTCCACGAACAAAGCCCGAATTCCAATGCCAGGGTTCTTCAACACCTGTTCCTGCAGATTTGCGAGGAATTCTGCTGTACGAAACGCAATCAGATCGTCTGCTAGGGATCTTTCTTCTTGCTACATCCTCGTAGTCACCATTGCAAGTCTCTAGTTCATGCCTGATTGTTTTTACTGTATTCAGGGAGCATTGGGCAATAGTCGTAATATCCTTATTTTGATGGCGGGCACGAATCATCATGATACAAGTTATTCTCTTCCATGATTCAGGTGGGTTCCAGCTATCCATCCTTTCTGACATCTTGTATATGAATGAAGAAAGGTCCAAACTTTTAAATGAAGAGAAGTGTGTGTTAATACATGTAACTTACGGAAAAATATAATTAATTATAAATATGTCAAATTTATCCCGAACACCCTGTATATATATATATATATATATATATAGAGAGAGAGAGAGAGAGAGAGAGAGAGAGAGAAATAATAATTTTTTTACGCAAAATTTATTATTTATACCTACTATTTATATTATATTAGGTTATTTTATATTAGGGGTGCTTAAGGATCAAAGTTGTATAACTGAGAGGAGACCTCGACATAGCCTTTAAAAGAATGCGGAGAACCGACCAGGGCTTCTGACCTAATGTTCAATCCTCACCTTCTCGTGGTTCACACTGTTGGATATCTACCTGGATACTGAACGAACGAGGATGGTCTGGCAATTTGGGATTTAGCCGACCAAATTGTATTCTTATTGGCTTACACCAATATACAAAATGATGGTACAACATGACAAAATTTCATGCTGGCTGGGGAGTCGCCCAGTTAAACAAGGTCCCCGTTGTTTTCGCCAGGAAACCAGGACGAACAGCGAAACGTCAGCTACTGGAACCAACCTGAAAGCACACCCGAATTCAACATCACCAGAGTTAAAGATCGGTGCTATCGACATAAAAAGCCTGAATGGCAAAGAAATGGAGCTAGATGAGGAATTAGATAAGTACCAGATCGACATAATAGGAGTGACTGAAGCAAAAAAGACAAAAACTGGTGAGATCTTTCTGAGCAATAAATACAAAATGCTATATTCAGGCAATGAGATTCAAGGAAAAGAAGGAGTAGCCATAGTATTCAACACACAATACGAGGATAATCTTCTTGAATGAGAGGCAAACTCAAGCAGAGTGATGTGGGCAAATATCAGAATGGGGAATTGGACAACCAGACTTGTTTTTGCCTCTGGTACCACAAAGGTTTCTACTGAGGTAGAAGTGGAGGAATTTTTTGATGCTCTAGAAAAGTAACTGCCACAATGAAAAATAAAAAGCTGGTCTTGTTGGGGATATAAATAGCATAGTAGGAAATGATTGTCAGGCATGTAAAAATATTTTGGGAAAATTTGGAGAAAATAGCAAAGCTAATAATAATGGCAAATACCTGTTGGATTTCTGCTCAGGACATGGACTGGTTATTACTAACACCATGTTCCAAAATAAAAATGTGCACAAATTCACATGGAGAGAAGAGGCAAGAAATAAGAAAAGTCTCATTGACTATGTTATTGTTGATAGTAATGTTTTCTCCCTAGTGCAGGACACCAGAGTGTACAGTGGATTTGAAATTGGAAGCGATCACTATTTAGTCTTTAGCAGGATAAAATTGAATTTCATATTGAAAGGAATAACGTGTAAGAAAGTTTTAAAGAGAATTAAAGTTGAGAACCTCTCAGATGTGAACTGTAGACTAAAATATACAATGATTATTGGGAAAAAATAAGAGTTTGAGAACAGGAACCAAACCTTGGAGATTCAGTGGCAAGCTTTGAAGAAAACCCTGATTGATTCAGCCAGAGAGGCATGTGGTTAAATTAATTGTCTGCAATGATAGAAAAATCAGAACTGCATGGTGGACAAAGGAAGTTAAAGATGCAATTAAGGAAAATAAGAAATCATATCAAAAGTTCCTGGCAAATAAGTCAGCTTGTGCTCTTAGAGAATACAGAGACAAATGTAAGAAAGCCAAACACTGTGTAAAACTGGCTAAACAAAAGTCATAGGAGGACTTTGGAAAGAATATAGAAAATAAATATCAAGAAGGTGGCAAAATATTCTGGAGGTTGTTGAAGAAGCTTAGAAACGGAGTAAAGAGTGCTGTAAAAGGAGTTAAGATGATAGAGATGATAAAGGTGACATGAAAACGGGAGAAAAAGATGTCCTTGAAGTATGGAGTAATTACTTTGATAAACTGCTAAATGAAACAAGCAGTGATGACAGCGCAGTGGTTAAAAAACACTGACCAGGCAGGCAGTCAGGAATACATATTCATACTTGAAGTAGAAAAAGCCATCAAAGGCTTGAAATCTGGAAAGGCAGCAGGAGTATATGATATTCGAAGAGAAATGCTGAAGTATGGTGGTATGAAAGTCTTACAGTGGCTGCACTGCATAATTCAAAAGGCCTGGACAGAGGGACGAATTCCCGATGATTGGAGTAGAGCTCTCATAGTACCCATATATAAAAAGGGAAATAAAACTGAATGTGAAAATTACAGAGGTATTTCCCTAGTGAGTGTTCCTGGCAAGATTTATGGAAGTATACTTGAGAAAGGGTTGAGAAGAATTGTGGAAGAAAAGCTTAATGAAGAACAAGCTGGATTCAGGCCAAATAGAGGCTGATAGTTGAGAAAGGCAAATAGTTGAGAAAGCATGGGAATATAACAAAAATCAGTATTTAAGTTTTGCCTATCTTGAAAAGGCATATGACACGGTGCCAAGAGAGAAGCTATTCAATACGCTGCAGTTATATGGTGTCAATGGGGCATTATATCAAGCAATACTTAGTCTTTATTTGATTTGTTAGTCAGCAGTTAGAAGTACAGGAAGATGGTTTCATGTTAAATATGTTGGGAGACAAGGATGTACATTATCCCCTCTGTTATTCATTATCTATATGGATCACATTATGAAGGAAAATGGTATTAAACATGATATCAGAATTGAAGATATTAATCTCAGCTCTTTGCTTTATGCAGATGATGTTATACTTTTAAATAAATCTGCTGCAAGTCTGCAAGATTCCCTGACTAAATTGAATAACTGTTGTAATAGATATGGTATGAAGGTCAGCATTAAAAAGACAAAGACAATTAAAATAGGCAGAAACATTGAAAATATTTCTGCCTATATCAACTGCATTGTGAATGCAGAACTTATAGAACAAGTCAAACATTTCAGCTACTTAGGCACGATTTTCAGTGAAGATGGTAAATTAAATATGGAAATAGACAACAGAATCAACAAAGCTGGTATGGTAGGAAGTCAATTGAATAAATTCATATCGAATAAGAGGGAAATTAGTCGGAACACTAAATTAGCTGTATACAAGACAATGTTCAAACTAGTTTTAACTTATGGATCTGAGAGCTGGATCAGAAGTAAAACGCTTGACCAGAGACTAGAGACGCAGATATGAGAGTCCTGAGAATGATTATAGGCGTGAATAGATGGCATCAATGGGAATATCATATTAAAAACGAGGATATTAGGAAAGAACTCGACATTGTCAGCATCTAGGAATGCGTTAGCACAGCTAATCTCACGTGGTATGGTCACTTAAATAGAATGGGCGAGGAAAGATTAGCAAAACAAGTGTTCTCTGCCAGGTTGGCAGGAAAACGACCCAGAGGAAGGCCAAGGTATTGGTGGATTGATACGGTACAAAGTGCCTTAGACGATAGAAATATAAGATCTGATAATGGAGTCTTGACAAGTAACAGACTGATTTGGAGGAAAATTGTAGATAGGAAGTTAGTAGTGATGTAAATTTTTCATGTAGTACTATCATATCCTGTACACCCCTTAAGGATGCATGTCAGGAATTTGATGAAGATGATGATGATGACTATTTATATTATAAACAGTAGTGTACATATCTGCTTACAAGATCAAAATGCATAAGTTATATGCATTCTACATGCATCTAAACTCGTCTATATAAACAATGAATCTTAAGGTGAGATTCTACTGTTTATAACTTCTGTGCTAAAAATGATTCGATGTTGCTTTTATATTATGTATTTACCACAGATATTTTACAAGTATAATATATACTGCATTATATGCATATAATACACATGTAGAATGGTATGATTTAAGGGAAATAACTTATATGACTATATAGCCGAATATTAAAACAGAAAATATCTAATTTATTCACAAATGCACTACTAGTTTCGTCTTTCTAAAAGACTTCATAGGGTGCATAGTACATACAAGAAAAAAAAATAGATACATAAAAAAACCTTACTTGGGTACATTATTAATTATTAATATTTAATAGTAATTATTATTAATAATTTAGACCTTTGGTCTAAATTATTAATGATTTGCTCATATTAGAATAAATTCGCGGACTAGCTGTTATTGTTCTCGTGCACGACGACGTGGTCTCGCGACCACCATAGTTGAATAAGCAAAGGTGTAACATTCAGAAAGGTTCTAGCTGAGGCTGACATTAAAGCGAACAGGATTAGTGCAATTTCTGTCGATTCTAAGAATTTTCCTGCAAGTTCATCATAGCATTTGTAATTGATTTCGAATATATCCAAGTTTACTGAATGTATATTGAGCTGATTGTGGACATTGGGATTAGAAAAATTAAGCACATGAGTGGATAAGGCCATGACCCTGGCTCTACCATAGGTGATATCTCTGAGATGTTCTTACACACGAAGCTTGATGATTTTTCTGTTTATTCATAATATGGCGAATACCAAAGACGGTACACACCTGGATCTTTCAAATTGTTCTCTTTACGTTTTACTGGTTGAAGCCAGGATCAAACCTTTCATACAGGGGTGAATAAGGTGCAAATCTTATATTTCTTGAGGATTTTTGCAAACATTTGTTCGAAATACAGCTGATATACGAAATGGTGATATAAACTTTCACATGATTACGCTTTTCCATACGTGTTAAGTAGGATTAAAAAAGAGCTTAGAAATCAACTGTTAACGATAACCATTCTTCTGAAAAATTGATAAATGCAGTTTTAATTCTTTGGCGATCTCTTCTTCATCGCTGATAACAGTACGTGCATGCGTTCCTATAGTAGAAATAAAACCAAACTTTTGGGGGATATATATATATATATATATATATATATATATATATATATATATATATATATATATATATATATATATATATATATATATATATATATATATATATATATATATACCGTATTTTCCGGTGTATAAGACGCCCCTATGTATAAGACACACCCAAGAAATTTAATACAATTTTCTGGAAAAACCTTCTAATCGTTCTAATCATTTTTTCTGTAGGCGGAGTTCCAAAATGTCTTTCACTTTCCCTATTCCCGTGTTCTTCCACATATTTTACAACCTGCAATTTGTAACTTGAAGAATATGAATGTCGCCTGTATTTTTCCATCACTAAAATCTACGGGGAAATATCAAACTGAACACAAAATATCTCAACACGTCAACTCAATACTGATAAACATCGGTAACTGATTACTCGGATAAGATATTATGAAACTTGAATAAGGATCCCCGTTCTTAGCCAATGACGCGCTAGAAGTCACGTGAAGGTCACGCATCAATTTGATTGTACCATTAACCGCCTACAAAGATCTTGGAACATAAAAGGGAGTGCACATGACTTTGAAAAGAGGAAACAATCTTTACCTTCATTATATAAGACGCACCCCATTTTTAAGATGAATTATTAAGGTAAAAAAGTGCGTCTTATACACCGTAAAATACAGTATATATATTTTTCTGGGTTCTATGAATATTCGCCGTAAACATTTTTGCAGCTCAGATAAGAAGCCTTCTTGGATATAACCATTAATGATAGAATACTTTCTATTAGACTTAAGGCTTAATGACTTAAGACTTAAAACTTAAGACTTAATGTATCAATTATGGTAGTTTATGCACCTCACATGGATAGGCCTGAAGAAGAGAGTGGGGAATTCTGTGAAAACTTACAAACTGTTTTGTACTGCCCACCAAGGAGAGATATATTTTACATCTTAGGAGAATTAAATGCAAAAGTGGGAAAGATTACGAGAGTTAGGCCGGAGTGTTGCATGTTTGAACTGGGTGAAATTTACACCCGTCGTGAAAACCTGTTGGAATTTGCCTGAGTAATATTAGTTATTACATATCTGCTTCCAGAAACATCCATTACGGACATATAATTGGATATCTAACATTGATAGGTCAAGGCACCAGACTGATTACATCCTAGCTCTCCAGCGGTGGAAGACGAGTATCTCTGATGTGCATACTTGTCCTAGAGCAGAAGCGGTACAGACCATCAGCTAGTAATAGCCAAAGTAAGACTAAGACTCCGAAAACTTCCAGGTCACGGACATCCCACTAGATTGGATGTTAAAGTAATTCCTAGTGGATTCACAGAAGAGACATCAACTCGGTTGGATGATATTTTGGAGACAAATTTGAAGAACTCACCAGAAATGCTTTGGGAAGGAGTCAAGGTGATAATACTGGATACAGCAAAGAAGTATCTCGGCCCATAAGAAGAACAAGAGACTCATGGATATCAGATTCAATACGGGAACTAATCAGAAGAAGGTGGTTGGAAAAACAAAGAGACACGGATTAGAGAATACAAGAGATTACATAGAGAAGTCAGAAGAGCCATCAAGCAGGACAAGCAAATGTTCTATACTAATAAATGTAAAGAGATTGAGTTCCAGATGAGGAGGCACAATTATAAAAGGATATTTTATTTAGTTCGTGACTTAAAGTATAAGTTTAAGCCTAAATTGAATGTCATCGAAGAGGGGAATGGAGCATTACTGACAGAAGAGTTGGAAATCAAAAACAGATGGAAAAAATACTGTGAGGAACTGTACAACAGAGTGAATAAATAAAATGTGGAGCCCTCTTACCAGGTAAATTTTGATTTGGAACCTCTTCCACTTAGGCATTAAGTTGAAAGCGCTGTTAAGCAGCTTATCGGGTGCTACGGTCCATCAGGTGCAGATGAAATCTCAGCAGAGTTAATTAAAGTCACAGGGGATGGAGGGACAAGAGTGTTTTAGAGATTGATTACAAGGATATGGGAGACAGGATCATGGCCTAGAGACTGGAAGAAGTCAGTTTTCATATCACTACATAAGACAGGTGATATGAAGGCATGCAAGAACTATAGAACTATTAGTGTAATATCTCATGCAAGCAAAATTTGATTGTAGATCATGCTAAATAAAATTGTGGTCAAAGTTGAAGCAGAGATGCCCGAGGAACAAGTAGGTTTTAGGAAAGCTAAGGGCACCAGAGATCAGATCCTTTACCTTAGACAGAATATAGAAAAATATACAGAATTCAGACACCCTCTGGTAATGTGATACTTAGACTGTTCTAAAGCTTTTGACTATGTTGGGTATGTGAAACTGTGGGTAGTAATGAAAAGAATAGGCTTTCCTCAACACACTATCAGGTTGATAGCTGACGTACACTGAACAAGAAGCCACAGTAAGAACAGGTGTTGGATTGACTGACTGGCTTCAAATTTGAAAAGGAGTTAGGCAAGGATGTTTACTTTCTCCTCACTTGTTTCGTATATATGCAGAAGACATCATGCGTGAAGCATTGAATGAGCTCAAGACAGGAATTAGGATAGGAGGTAGATTAATCAGCAATCTGATGTATGCTGATGATACAGTACTCCTTTGTAATGACATGGAAGAACTAGGACTAATTCTTGACAAAGTTAACAAAATCAGTAATAACAAAGGACTTCAACTCAATCCTAGCAAGACAAAGATTATGGCTTTAAAAGGAAATACAAACAGAGAAGCTCTTGAGAAACAAGTGTACCTTAATGGAGAAAGATTTCAGCAAGTCAACAAATTTGAGTACTTGAGATCCATTATTAATATGAAGATTTGCTGTTCAGAAGACGTCAGAAGAAGTTTAGGAATGGCTAAAACAACAGTCAGAGACCTGTCTAAAATCTGAAAGGATGGATCTATCTCCATGGGAATAAAGTTGAGGATTTTGGACGCAGTTGTTTTTTTTTAATAGCGGCTTATGGATGTGAGACTTGGAACCTAAAGAAATCAGACAAGAAACGGTTATCTGCTTTTGAGATGTGGTGTTACAGAAGGCTGTTGAGAATATCATATAATGAAAGGCATACAAATGAATGGGTGTCAGAAAAGATCAGTAGAACTTTAAGGCTCCTTAAGTATATTGACAGAAAAAACTTAAATATTTTGAACACATAGAAAGGATGGAAGGGGGACTTCTCATAACAGTAATAGAAGATAAGGTTCCTGGAAAAAGAGGAAGGGAATAGACCACAATGAGATGGGTGAATGGATGGTGTGTGTGGAATGACTGATCTTCAGAGAGTTGAGGCCGCCAGAAAATCTTATACAACAGAACTACATGGCGAGGCTTGGTGTGGTGCATCAACGAGCATCGGAGTGACCACACAGCATCTGTCAATGCCCAGTGAACATATTGTATATAATCCTTAGGGGTGTCATGCCAGTCCGAAGCTTGAATAAAGGAGGAGGGTCGATCAGATGAGTGTCGATGGTTTGACCTAAAGAAAAAACACGATTGTTATCTGATGCCTATACGATCAACAGCTACAACATGCCGGCTCGGACATCGCCCGGATCAACAAGGTCCGCGATACCAAACTACCGATCGGGGTTGGATCGAAAAGTGGGATACGAAAGGAAACAGAAACTGAAATTAACATAACTATTACGAGTATGAACATGGGATGTATGACACTTTAGATGGCAGGAAAAGTAGAATTACTTCGCTAGGAAATGAAGAGATATCGGTGTGTGATATACTAGGACTGGCGGTGTTGCGATGGACATCAGCAGGAAAGATAAATAGATGCGAAGTCATAATGTCATGGCATGACACCAAGCAGGAAGCAGGAGTTAGTTTCTTTCTTAACAAAAAAAAAGCTAGAAAGGCACTCTTAGGCTACAAAACAGTCATTTAACGAATCGTAGCAGCACGATTTGAAGCAAAACATTTAATATATCAATAGTACAGATATATGCACCCACATCTGAGAGCAGAGATGAAGAATATTAACTTATTCCACAAAGATCTGAGAGAAAGAATAGAAAGAATACCAAAGCAAGATGTACTATTGAAGGAGATTGGAATGCCAAAGTCGGAATATATAATGATGGTTGGGAAAGAGTCATGGGAAAATATGGTTTTGGAGAAAGAAATCATCGATGTGAAAAAATGTTAGAATTTGCTGTAGACCACGAGATGATGATCTCTAACAAGATCCCAACAAAAGGAGTGTAGAAAATGGACATGGCGTTCAAATGATGGGAAAACCAAGAACATGATTGATAGGATTATGATTAAAAGAAGATGGATAACATCAGTACAGCAGTGTGGAACTTTTCAAGGAGCGGGATATATACTCGGATAATAGTTTAGTAATTGCAAACATCATGTTGAAATTAAAAACAAAATATAAACTCCATCATCAGAAACGAAGAGATACAACAAGAATATGTTAAGTAGAAATAGGATGAAGATACAGAACAGTGCTAGAGGAGAAACTTAAGAGTGTGAACAAAGAAAAATAATTCGAATCTAAGAGTGAAAGGTGTAATGAAGGCGACAGAAAATGCAGTTGAAGAATCAGAGAAAGAGGAGATCAAGAAGAAATGGATTAGACAAAAAACACTTAAGTTAGTAAAAGAGAAAGGAATGTTGAAGAAGAAGAAGGGATATCAGAACAAATACAAGAGAAATATAGAAGAATATGCAATGAGAGGTGAAAAAAGCAGTCAGCCGGATAAAATGAAATGGTTAGAAGTTCATTTCCATAATATAGAACAGTCCTGCAGAAAGCATAAAACTAGTGAGGTGTACAAAATGATTAGAACCATTAAAAGAAGGTGGCAACCAAAACAGACCACAGTTAAAGATGATAAAGGCAAAGTATTGATAAAGATAAAACTGTACAGCGATGGACAAGCTACTGTAGTGAGTTATATGGAAAAAAAAACTAGATTTAGATAGCGTTGGGAAACTGACTGAAGAATTGAAGCAGATATCAATACCGGGTAATGAGTATGATATGGAATCGCTCGATTGGAATCGCGGACCTTCTTCAGGGCCAAGTTCGAGCCGGCATGTTATAACTGTCGATCGTATAGGCATGAGATAATAATATTCTTTATGGTCAGAGCATCGTCACTCATCTGATCGACCCTCCTCCTTCATCCAGGCTTCGGACTGGCATGAGACCCCTAAGGGTTCCAAGGCGGCTTTTTGTTTTGCTTTCTGGCAAATCAGAATTAACTTACAGTAGATTACTCAGTGCCTTTTAAGGCACTGAATCATTAGATCCCGAAACATTAATGATTGACTACGAGAAAGCAACTATCAGCGCTTGTTTCTAACATATTTACATCAACAACTATAACAGGTTGTTTATTTCATATGGCACAAAATCTTAATCGCAGAATTGTTGCCATTGTTTTGAAGTCACGCTATCAAACAGATGCTGAATTCAACATGAAAATTAAATGTTTCACCGCATTAATATTTCTTCCAGTGAGTGATCTTTCTGATGGATTTGTTGAATTGACAATCAGCAGCAAAACGTTAAGTATTTACACAGCATCTCTTTTAATTTGAATACTTTTTAAATGATTTCATTATGTTATGTATCACTGGCATTCGCCTTAATAAAGATTTGCCTTTTTAATGATTTTATAATGCCCTTTATCATCCATTGATTATTTATTTCATTCAGCTCTTTCCATTTCTCTATATATTTCTGATTTCTTCCTTCACATTGTAAATACCTAGCTCTCTCGTAATACCTTCGTTTTTTTCAAACATTAATGCAAAATATCTTACGGTGTAAATGCTTACGGCGAAAATGTTTGCAGGAAATTTCCGGTCACGAACGTATTGCTGACATTTGAAGGCATTCTGTATGTCTTAATATTGTTGGGCACTTTCTCGTCAGCATGATCTCGTGTACACCAATAGCATGGTTTTCCCTCCGGAAACTTGGGTTTTTCATCCCGCTTACGAAAAAATAGGCCTTCAGAACACACGCAATTTACAGAGAAAAATGCTGTTGTAGGTGATGATGAGCGATAGTTTGCGTTTATGGTAGTAGTGTCGTAGTTGGAGAATTAAATAGTAGTGGAGAGGATGAGATGTATTTAGCGAAGTAGAGTAGTGTTCCCTTCAACGATGGGTCCTTAGATTCCCTGGAGGTGTCATGTAATTATAATAATAAAGTAGGTTAGTAGTAAGATGGAGCGAGTTGAGGACAATTTCTGTTGATGCCACAATTCTTCTCTCCAGTTCATCGTAGCATCTAAGAATGTTTTCTGATTTGTTCCAGATCACTAGATCAATGACAGAACGTTCCTCGTTAGGGCGAGCAGAATTACGAACGTGAATAACTTAGAGAGCTGGCTCTAGTTCAGCCACATGTAATGTCTCTCACATGTTTATCCATGGGCAACTGAACGGATTTCTCTATTTGAAGAAAATATGGCACATTGCTGTTAGACCAAAGACAATAAACTCATGGATACCTTTCGCTGTCATGTTTCAGTTTAAGTGTACCGAGTAAGGAACGGAATTTGGAAAGAGGAGTAAACGAAATACAGATTTAAATTTCTGGAGAATGTTAGCTAACTTTGGTTAAATCGAACTAATATATGGCAAAGATACGAGCGTATAAAGCCCATATAAAACCTTTTGCATCAGTACTATCTTCAATAAGTTAAGCAGGTAGATTAAAAAGCAACTTACGAATAGTCTGCTTTCAGAAAGGATAACTGTTTTTCTGAACGGTTGTAAGAAGAAACTGGTGATCAATTCTCATGTTATTAATATGGTCAAGGATTAGCATTTGCCTCTTCTGGCCTCACTACTCTTTTATCTTGCACCTGGGCTTCCTCCCCCCCCTCTCTTTCCATTTCTCTATATATTCCTGATTACTTCCTTCACATTGTTAAATACCTAGCTCTCTCGCAATACCTTCGTTTTTACGGGGTCTAATTTTCTACATCTGCTAATTTTTCCTAAATCTCTCATTTCTCTTTCCTGTATTTTACTTTCATCTTTCTTTTTGAAAATCCATATTTCTGAACTGTATCATAGAGTGAAAGTGGCTTTTACTTTGTAAAATTTAAGTTCTGCTCTCGTCTTCTTTTCTTTATTTAGTCTGCCTTTAATTCCTCCACAGATTTTCGGAAATTTCTTTAATATTTCCACCAAATCGAATCCGTCTTTTAAACATACTGCTTGTAAAGAAGTCAACGGACAAAGGGACACCATAGTGTGAGGCACAAGCAGAAATGGCGCCCATGTCAATATGATGTAGATCCTCCTTTCGCTGCGATGACTGCAGCAATTCTACGGGGCATAGAATCTTACGATAGCGATCAATGTGAATTTTGGACCATTCTTCCTGTAGGCATGTAACGAGATTCTGGACAGTTGGTGGAACGGACGTCCCTTGAACTGACTCTACTTCCCAGTTCATCCCATAAATGTTCAATAGAGTTGAGATCAGGGCCCTGCGGTGGTCAGTCAAGTGAGGTGGCGTTCATGTCCACAAATCACGCAGTTTCTACAGCAGACTTATGACATGGTGCATTGTTCTTTCTGAAAGAGGCAATTGTCAGCTTCATAGAAATGCCAGAAAGCAGGAAGCATCGAATGGTTCTCAATGTTCAAATACCTCTTGGAGTTCAATATTCGTGGCACCGCAAACAGAGGTACGAGGCCAAAACAGAGCCATCCCACTACACTGCCACCTCCATAGTTCTGGTTATGCACTCTGGTAAGAGACATTCACTAGGCATTCGCTACACCCACAACTCACTCTACCAAGCAGACGGTCGGTTGTGGGTGTAGCGAATGCCTAGTGAACGAAATGATTTCATCTGTACAGAGCTTCCCAAGCTTGCACATCCAACTGTTACACGGCCTCACCACTAAAGATGACGCTGCATGTTAGTTTGAGTAATGTTGCACATGTATATTGCGGTCGTAAAATGGAAATCCATGTTGTGAGCATTGCTTCTGAACGTTTTCAGTCGTATTCCAGTCGATGCCGGGAACTCTGTATTCAACGTGTCGGCCGATGAATAGTGATTATATTATCCTTCGTAGCACCCTACGGTCACGTTCAATGAGTGTGGTAGGCCGTCCACAGTAGGTAGTACTACGGTTGAGTCCCTGCGTTTCCATCTCAATGTGGTATCTCAGAAACTCGGCTTTTTCATCGTGTAAAGTCAAGAAAATTGACCTAGAACACACAATATTTCAAACATTAACATATCCTGTTTGGATTAGGTACCAAGAAATCACAGCACTTGTTTGCGCGTCTCTTCATCGGTGGCAGCTTATAATTATTGACAGCCATGGCCAGCTACCTCTGATTAGCTAACTGGTGGTAATTGAACTGCCCACTAAGTCTCCAAAAGCTAGATAGTGTTTAAAGGCCTCGCCTACTCCCTATAAGGGAATAAAAGACGTTACCTGATTTTATTAATTATATATAATTAATAATATTATAATATATATGTATGTATGTATGTATGTGTGTGTGTGTGTATATATATATATATATATACACACACACACACACACACACACACACACCTACAAGTCACTTTTAATGGGAGATTTAATTTCCTCCTTACTTTACTGGAATTGTCAAAATCACTTTTGTATTTGCACGTCCGGATTTTGTATGCTAATAGCTTTTCTCTGTTCAAGAATTCCAAAGTCGATCCTGTAAACTTACTTCTGTACTGTTTATTTATGCAGGTGGATTTATTTTAAGGAGATGACCTAATAAGTCCCAGTAATAATTGTTATGGATATCGTTGCTTTTTGTAAAGTTTACTGAACTATGGAACTGAAGCAAAGAGAACTCATAGGGCATGTGAAATGTTTTATAAAGAAGAACAACCCTTCTGATGTAACCTTTTTACAGAGTGGCACAACTCCGACATCTAGATTGCAACAAAGAGAAAAACTGGAAGAAAGTTCAACAATAGAAATGATTTCTATTTGTTTAGCCAAACGTTATTTAATTAATCAAGTTGGACTAAGGTTGTAAATTAAACAGCAAAAACTGAATTTCCCTTGATTTTTAATATAGTAATACAAACTACAAAATCAGCTTTGAAGAAGCAGTATTATATGTGCAAAAAAGCTAAGATATAACCCTTGATGTTATCGGCAGATCTTTTGTGATGGCACATTTGATTGGTAAATATTTCATTGCTTTTTTGCAAAGAAATGCTTTGCAAAAAACAATACAGATGAAATCATTTTCGATAAACAAACGGTATACGAGTATTACTCACCATCAGTTATTTCTGTGAAATATTCCGAGAAGAATAATGTTAGGATTAATGAGTTCTAATGCATGTAATAGGTGTTATGGTGAGATCCATACTACTTTCAAAATTGTCATTTGAACTCTTTATGGTTTCATCTCAACAATACTAAAATTCCTAGACAACTGTTGTCACTTCGGTAAGATTTGAATTTGAATGTATACCCACTTTCTTCTCGAAATTTCCAGTTATACAAATTACTACAAGCTGATTCGTCTGAATTTGTGGTTGCAATTTTCAAATAGAGTGTGCATTCTTCGGTTTTGGGCACCACTGTGTGGGTGTGGGTGGGTGTGGGTGGGTGGGTGGGTGTGTACATTTATATAATTTTAATATATATAATGTGTATATATGAGAGCGAGTGTAGCTCATTAGAAGTGGCATTTGCAGTCTACAGTGCTAGACCGCACGGCGAAAGGCGTTAGAATCTAGTCGCGGAATAGAGGAACATTTCCTAAGCATTTTCTCGACCGGTTTCCGAGTTAGTCGATCTCTGACTCGGACTAGCAGGTTTTTTCTGCCGGAAACTCAGGTATTTCATCCCGTAAACTCATGAAAATCGGTCGTCGAACCCACATTATTTTCAGACATTAAAAATATTGTGTTAGGATTAGGGACCACGAGAGTGCACTTGCTAGCCGCCTTCTTCACTACGTACCGATTAATTAGTCAGACTGGGGCCAGATTTTCTGTTAAGGTTAGGGACCACGAGAGTGCACTTGCTAGCCGCCTTCTTCACTGCGTACCAATTAATTAGTGAGACCAGGGCCAGCTATCTCTGATTGACTACCAGTGGAAACTGAACTGCCTATTCAGTCTCCAAAAGTTAGATAGGGCTGAAACGGCCTCGCCTACTCCATATATGGGAAAAGAAAGGCATTAGCTGTGTGTGTGTGTGTGTGTGTGTGTGTGTGTGTGTGTGTGTGTGTGTGTGTGTGTGTGTGTGTGTGTGTGTGTGTGTGTGTGTGTGTGTGTGTGTGTGTGTGTGCGTGCGTATAAATAAGTTTTTTACCTTGGGAATAATGTATATTAGGGTTACCAAGTAATTTAATAAACGTGGTTATTTTACTCCTAATCCCAAGTAAGCAAACAGTTAAGTTTGCACCTGAACGTAGTTCAAGTCTAAAGGTGGTGCAACACACACCAGGGAAACTCATTGTAAAAGTGGATAAAGCTCTGATCGCTATTCTTAGTATTATGGAAAATATTAAGAATAGTGTTTTCTTAGTATTTAGAAATGGAAAATATTATGGAAAATACTAAGAATAGTGATCATCAGATATATATATATATATATATATATATATATATATATATAATATATATATATATATATATATATATTAGGATAACCAAGTTATTTTATAAACTTGGGTATTTTAACTCCTAATCCCAAGTATGCAAACAATTAAGTTTGTGCCTGAAACAAAGTTCAAGTCTAAAGATGATACAACACCAGGGCAACTCATTGTAAAGGTGGGTAAAGCTCTGATCACTATTCTTAATATTTTCCCATAATGTAAAGCACATCTCACTAGAAGATGTATACAGCAATGCATTATGGGTGGGGTCACTACCCATCTGTTTGCATACTTGGGATTAGGAGTTAAAATAACCAAGTTTATAAAATAACTTGGTTATCCTAATATACAATATCCCTAAGTTAAAAAATTTATTACATATATTTTATACAATATCCCCAAGTCAAAAAAATTATTACAAATTTGTTCAACGACGGCGATATATATATATATATATATATATATATATATATATATATATATATATATATATATATATATATATATATATATAGACGATATATATATATATATATATATATATATATATATAGACGATATATATATATATATATATATATATATATATAGACGATATATATATATATATATATATATATATATATATATATATATATATATATATATATATATATATATATATATATATATATATATATATATATCGTCGTCGTTGAACAAATTTAGTTAGAGGCTTTTGGTATCCTGTTCCTGGTCTGCAGAAAGTTGAATATTTCAATATTAATCTTGAACAGCAGATTCCTAAATAAAACAATAAAAAATAAACAATAAGATTCCTAAACTAGTGCTAGTTTAGGAATCTTATTGTTATTCATTTTATGTGGAGCCAATTTTGCTGGAATTCTTCTATTTCCAGTATGATGTTTTTTGTATTTAATTGTTCTCTTATTTTTGTGTTTTTCTTTTTATGTAATCTAGTAAGTCCCAGGAGAGATCTTAGAAACTTTATCTGTGTTGCTTCCAATTTACGTATGTTTGTTTGTTTTAGAATCCAAGTTTCACTTCCAAATTTGAGAGATGTTTTAGAGGTCATATTGTGTAGTTTTAATTGAGTTGTGTTTTCCAAAAATTCTTTTAATTATGCCATTCATTCTATTGTAAATGTGCAGTCTTGCTTCCAGTTGTGAATCAGTATTGTATTGCGATATTATATTTCCTAGGTAATTGAATTCCGTAATTTGTTCCATTATTTTATTGTTAAGCATAATTTTGAATTTTTGAATGGTATTTCCACACATTGCCATAGCTTTTCTTTTTGTTTCAGAGTTTCATTTTAATTTTTTTGATATTTCATTTAGATTGATCATCTGCGTAAACTATTGTATTTAGCTGTATATTATTTGTTAGTTTAATTCCATCTTTTACAGTTGCTTTCCATTCTTTTTGTATTCTGTTTATGTAAATGTTGAATAGAATTGGGAATAAGCCACAGCCTTGTCTTACTCCTTTATAGTTATAGGTTCTGATAATTTTCGATCTGCAAATATGATGCAAATGTTTGCTTCTCTGTATAGACATTTTATTGCTTTAATTAATTGAGGAGGCATTTTATCGTCTTGTTATATTTTCCAGAGTAGATTTTTGTTCAAATTATCATAGGTGTTTTCGCAGTCAATGAATAGAAAAAAAATTGGGTAGGTTAAATTCTTTTATTTTTTCTATGATCTGTTGCATTGTGAAAGAGACATCTGTACATTCTCTTCTTGTTCTAAAACGACCGTTCTTCTTCTAAATAATTTTCTGTATATTTATTTAGTCTGTTCTTTAAAATATTTGCATATAGTTTAGATACTGTCATTAAGAGAGTAATGTTATTTCCACAATTTTCCTTACAACCATTTTTGTGAATATTTATTACTACTACTACTGAAGGGGTCACGGGCAACTCATCGCTGGGGAAAATTTATAGCAGGGAAAATTCATCGAGAAAAAAAAATTATTGGTTGGAAACTTCATTGGAGGAAATTTCATCGCTGGAAAAATTCGCTGAAAGCATTATTAGCTAGAAAATTGAAATGATATTGTATTAATATATTGATAAATTGTATATGGAAAGTAAATGCAGTGCAATATAAATTTCACAAAGTATAGTTTTTCATGCATTTATGTATTATTTGTTTAGATGTTAATTAGATTTTCGTAATATTTTTATTCTTATACAATGAAAGTAATATTTTATTTATCGGTGAGTTTCCTAATATTTGTTTCTCTTAAAAAGTTGTAAATATCTTAATTAATTATATACTACAGGTTATTCTGACGGAATATTAATATTTATAAAACTGGAATATGTATATGGAGAAAGGACATCATATTTAAGAATATTTATTCTGCATGTCGTTCGTTATATTTCTACGCACTTAGAGGCTAATGACTTCATATCACTTGCCTTAGTATGTATCCCATATCCCATAATACAAAGCATCCTCCCCACTTTCAGGCAAGTGATATGAAGGCATTAGCCTCTATATACAAGTAGCCCAGACGTGAATATATTTCACGAGCAAAACTTTGTT
Source organism: Typopeltis vanoorti (assembly GCF_054136105.1). Classification (NCBI taxonomy): domain Eukaryota; kingdom Metazoa; phylum Arthropoda; class Arachnida; order Uropygi; family Thelyphonidae; genus Typopeltis; species Typopeltis vanoorti. Next base: position 119,631,149 of record NC_143556.1, on the reverse strand, counting down.
TTGCTTAATTGGGAAAAGGATACCAAGTATAAAATGTCTTGGCATCATTAATATATATATATATATATATATATATATATATATTTCCTGAAATAATTCAGAAGATGAGGTGTTTCAATGATTGAATACACATGTCGTGTATTTTGAAAATTACTCCACTATTCCTGCATACGAAAGATATGTTGTACGCTCTTGCAGTTTATAGAGCTAGCTTAAGATGATAGATGCACTTTTGAGTAATTATATTAAAGAAAAAGGTAATAAAATTACGTAAATCCTATCATCGTTATCAGGGCCGAATTTTACATAAGGCGTAAGCTGGTGTCTCACTCTCTATGGGACCAAATTTTAAAACCTTACTCCTCACCAGGGCTGCCACTCACATTTTTCGAAATTCCCCAGGATTAGACCTCAAAAATTCCCCAGGTAGTAATAACTAAGGCTCGGATTTTTAGGTCGTAAAAAAGTGTAAAATATGCTTACAAGTATTCACTAAAAACATTTAAAACATCCGAAATATGCTCTTAATTATGCAAAAAACTCAAACTATGCACTTAAATATGCCTTTATTAATTTATAATTCTGCATGGTTTAATTAAAACATTACACATAAATTAAAAACATAATATAAAATACACAAAATTGACATTTAAATAGTTACCTACTAACTAACCAGAAAAATGACTTAAAAATTTGCTCATTTTTTTTATTCATTTTTTTTATTAACTCCCTCTTTCTCTTTTCCTGTAACAAAGTATACTTTCATTTAAAAAATGTATAAGTTTATATTATAATTGTATAATTTAATAATTAGACTTAATTCATTTTACCTTTTACCTCATTAAATTTTACAATTTCTCCTCTCTTTTTTTATTAATTCTCTTTTTCTCTTTCCCTGTAACAAAGTATACTTTCATTTAAAATAAAAATTATAAGTTTATATTATACGAAGAATACATGCTTAACTTACTTTAATTGACATTTCCTCCCTCTTCTTCTTCTTCTTCGCCAATATTTTCTGGTAATTGATCACATTCCCTTTGCTGCTTTGCGGTATTAAGTCGATTTTTATATCTATTATGAACTGTCTGACTTTCCAACTCCTTGATTAATGTTTTCGGTGGCTCCCAAGAAGTACACGTTGCATTTTGTCTCGCTAAGCACTGCTTTGCTAGGATTCTGTCTCTCACAGTTTCTGTTTTTAATGAATTAGCTAATTTTGTTTTTATACAATTCACATGTGAGAAAATTCGCTCCACGCATGCAGATGAATGCGGCAGAATAGTAAGATTTGTCATAAAACATGGCAGTAAACTATATTTATTATTATTCATGCCATATGTCAGTCAATGAATGCCAATATCGAAGAATGCCAATATCTTTAGGAATTGATAGATCTGATGCTACGAGACGATAACTTTTCCACTCATCATCTATTTGATTTAACCGAATATCATCAACAAGTGAGGGGAATTGAGCAACAAGAGGTATAATGGTAGATGGTGACTTGCTAGGGTCACTAGCAACGTTTCGGTCCAAGATTCGTAATTTTGCAACAATGCTGTCTTCTTCGAAGATAAATCTTTTCTTTATTTGTGAACTAAGTTCCACAAGAACCTTCAAACAATCACTTTTAAATCTCAACAAAATAGTTATCTTCGAAAGGGTTTCTAATTAAGTACGCCATTGCTCTACCACCAAAGAAAATATCATCGACATTTTTATAGTTGTTTTGGTTTCTTGGATCAATTTTTGATAATTTAGCTGTTCTTAAAATTTCATCTTTAATGAAGCAACTAAGTAAATTGAGATATTAGGTTGATACATTTAGGAACAGTTGGTGTAACCTGAAATGCTCTGATTGAAAATCTATATTAAGTGTATTTACTTTTTCAAGAATATACTGAAGGGAAAAAAAGTATTGGTCTGGTCCCAGGTCAGTAAGTGTATCATAATTTTTTTTGGCATTGTCAATTTTATCTGTCCTTGATTCAATTTGAAAGTATAGAACTAATGCATTATACTGTTCTAAAATAGTTGATCCCATTTTTCCCTCGACAGCCACCTGGTTTGAGCAAGTTTGGGAATTTTATGTGTAGCTATATCAGCAGCTTCTTGAATGAGTACAAAATCTCTTTGTCGCTTAGCACTGCGGGAGAAGTAGGAGGTTAAATTCTTTAGAAAAGCTTCTAAGTAAAACACTTAGAAGATGAAACACTTAGAGGGTAAAACACTGACTGCATGACTAGCGCATAGAGCAAATGAATGACAAATGCAACCCATCACAAAAACAGATGGGACGTCATCTTTCAACAGTTTCTGAAATCCACTGTTAACGCCCATCATGGAGGAACAGTTATCACTATCAAACCCAATGATATTGCTAAGGGGAATGCCGGGATCCAGCAGAAGAGTTTTGACAGCACTGTAAAGACTTTTAGCACTTCCGTTCTCTATACACATTATACACATACTGTGTCTAGTAATGCATACGCTACACCTTTTTTTATCTGTATCAAAATACCGTACAACAACAGCCAAGATTTGAGTGACGGAGATATCTGTAATCTCATATATTATAATTGAAAATTTTTGATTCTTGCATATTTCGGTAAGTTGAAATTTTATCTGTCCTTCATGGAATGATATTCCATCCTGAATAACATAAGAAAGTTTAGTTTTCTTCATTACCAACTTTCCAGCAATTTGGCTATCCGGAAATACGTGTTTACACATCGTTACAAAATTATCAACATGAGAAAATGGGACTCCCTGGTGGACACAGGAAGTTAAAGAGGCAGTGAAGGAAAAGAAGAAAGCATATCAAAAGTTGCTGGCAAATAAGTCAGCTTGTGCTCTTAGAGAATACAGAGACAAATGCAAGAATGCTAAACACTGTGTAAAACTAGCTAAACAAAAGTCATGGGAGGACTTTGGAAAGAATATAGAAAATAAATATCAAGAAGCTGGCAAAATATTCTGGAGGTTGTTGAAGAAGCTTGGGAATGGAGGAAAGAGTGCTGTAAAAGGAGTTAGAGATGACAAAGGTGACATGAAAACGGGAGAAAAAGATATCCTTGAAGTATGGAGTAATTATTTTGAAAAACTGCTAAATGAAACAAGCAGTGATGACAGCACAGTGGTAAAAATCACTGACCAGGCATGCAGTCAGAAATACATATCCATAATTGAAGTAGAAAAAGCCATCAAAGGCTTGAAATGTGGAAAGGCATATTCGACCAGAAATGCTGAAGTATAGTGGTATAAGAGTCTTACAGTGGCTGCACTGCATTGTTCAGAATGCTTGGACAGAGGGACGAATTCCCGATGATTGGAGTAGAGCTCTCATAGTACCCATATATAAAAAGGGAAATAAAACTGAATGTGAGAATTACAGAGGTATTTCCCTACTGAGTGTTCCTGGCTAGATCTATGTAAGTATACTTGAGAAACAGTTGAGAAGAATTGTGGAAGAAAAGCTTGGTGAAGAACAAGCTAGATTCAGGCCAAATAGAGGCTGTCAGGATAAGATCTTCGCTTTACGACAAATAGTCGAGAAAGCATGGGAATATAACAGAGATCTGTATTTAAGTTTTGTCGATTTGGAAAAGGCATATGACAAGGTGCCAAGAGAGAAGCTATTCAATACACTACATTAATATGGTGTCATTGGGGCATTATATCATGCAATACTTAGTCTTTATTTGAGTTGTAAGTCAGCAGTTAGAATTGAAGGAAGTACAGGAAGATGGTTTAATGTTAAATCTGGTGTGAGACAAGGATGTACATTATACCCTCTGTTATTCATTATCTATATGGATCATATTATGAAGGAAAGTGGTATTAAACATGATATCAAAATTGGAGATGTTAATGTCAGCTCTTTGCTTTATTCGGATGATGTTATACTTCTAAATAACTCCGCTACAAGTCTGCAAGATTCTCTGACTAAATTGAATAGCTGTTGTAATAGATATTGTATGAAGGTCAGCAATAAAAAGACAAAGATAATGAAAATAGGCAGAATCATTGAAAATGTCAACTGTGTTGTGAATGCAGAAACCCTGTGAAACAAGTGAAACATTTCAGTTACTTAGGCACGAGTTTTAGTGAATATGGTAACTTAAATATGGAAATAGACAACAGAATCAACAAAGCTGGTATGGTAGGAAGTCAATTGAATAAATTCGTATGGAATAAGAGAGAAATTAGTCGGAACACCAAATTAGCTGTATACAAGACAGTGTTCAAACTGGTTTTAACTTATGGATCTGAGAGCCGTGTCAGAAGTAAAACACTTGACCAAAGACTAGAGACTGCAGATATGAGAGTCCTGAGAAAGATTATAGGCATGAACAGATGACAATATCATATTAAAAACGAGGATATAAGGAAAGAACTTGACATTGTCAACATCCAGGAATGCGTTAGCAGAGCTAATCTCAGGTGGTATGGTCACTTAAACAGAATGGGAGAAGAAAGATTAGCAAAACAAGTGTTCTCTGCCAGGTTGGCAGCAAAACGACCTCGAGGAAGACCAAGATATAAGTGGATTGATACGGTACAAAGTGCCGTATACGATAGAAATATAAGATCTGATAATGTTGGGGTCTTGACAAGTAACAGACTGATTTGGAGGAAAATTGTAGTGAGGAAGTTAGTAATGGTGTAATTTTTTTCATGTAGTACTATCATATCCTGTACACCCCTTGATGGTACATGGCAGGAATTTGATGATGATGATGATGATGATGATGAAAATGGTTTTTCCTCTAATTGTTTATCCTCTGTTGATGCTTTCTTATTAAGAAACTGAGTAATAACAGCCGTCGACTTAGCAGACTGATAATTACTTTTATGTTTGGCTGAATCTTTATGCTTTATTAGCACAGATTTGTTTACGTTTTTAATGCAATATTACAATACTTACAGTAAATGGTATCGTTGCTGCTCACGTCTTGCTGCAGCCAATCTTTTAATTCACGATATTTTAAACAATCTTCTTTAAATGCTTGAGAATACCACTTCTGTTTTTTATTTGATGGCTCCATATGGTTGGATTGGAAGTACCATAAATATGAAAATAAGTAAAAATATTGATAATTTAAACAATTTGTCAAACACTCTACAAGCACAAGGATCTCTGCGATATGTTGCGCTATATGTACGTAACGATGTAAAACCTGCGTGATAAGAAAGGGAAAACGAAACCAGAACAGAACAAAAACGGTTTATTTATCAGATTTATCAAAAAAAAATAAAAATAAATCGTGAATATAATTGTAAAATATGACAAAAATATTAAAATTCAAACTTTTTTTTCAAATTTCCCAAGATTTTGGGAGATTTTATTAAAAATCCCTAGATCCCTAGGTATCGGATAAATTCTCTAGATCTTGGGAAAAATCCCAAGGAGCAGAGCGCTCATCACAAATAACAATATAAAAGCAGCCTAGTTATAGTTGTAAAATAAAACACTTATTTTTAAATATTAAATTCATAATATAAACAGTAGAGGCCGCTGAAAATTTTGTGAAGCCTTCCGCCTCCATTTGAAATACTGTGCATTGTTCTTTCCTTAGAATATAATACTAACAGGAACTGCTGTATTGCATAAAATTCATTTACCTGCGCGTACCATCAACGGGGCAAAAAACTATTGGGTAATAGCTATTTTGTTCCCTATATCTACATATTCCACACAACCGTAGAAGAATGAGAATAGAAATAGAATTGTGGAATGTTTTATTTAGCTTATCGCTATTCTTTAGATTTCTATTCTAAAGTTCTATTGGTTGTCGTAACCTATCGAAGTTAAGTCATTCAGTGTCATTCGTAAGCACACGTAAGAACTGATAGTTTAATTACGGTCATTTGGCTAGTGTTTGTAAAGCAGTATCAAGTGTATATATCTAATTATATGGTTAAAGTTGTTGTCGTAGTCGGTAAAAATATATTTTTCAATGAATTTATTATTCTTATTATTATTCTCATATTTTAAAGGTGCCGATCCAAGTGACAAAGAATTTATAATAGCTGCTAAAGAAAGAGCTTTTTCATTTCATGTTGCTATTCACAATCTCAGCTTTAAGTCTGCCGGTTGTTCATCAAAATTGATATCAAAGCTTTTTGAAACAAAGTTTCGACTGGGTAGAACAAAATGTGAAGCTGTCATTGTTAATGTGATTGAGCCACTGTTGTTTCAGAAACTTTGTGAAGATTTAAACAAAACATATTTTGTGACGATATCAATTGATTCTTCCAACAGGAAAGAAATTAAAACTGTGCCATGTGTTGTGCAGTATTTTGCACCGGATTGTGGAGTAAAGTTTAAAATTTTAGACTTTCAATCAGTCCCCGGTGAAACTGCAGAAACACTAACAAACCATTTAATGCCAGTTATGAAAACTCATAATATAACAAAAAATATTATTGGATTTTGTGGAGATAACTGCAATACCAATTGTGGGGGTGTAAAACGGAGAGGAGAAAACAATATTTACAGTCGATTGAAGAAGGGACTAGAAAGAAATATTTTGGGCATTGGTTGCGGTGTTCACATCGTTCACAACTGTCTTCAGACTGCAGTTGATGTCCGACCTATTGAAATAAAAGCTTTAGTAGTAAACATTTATAAATATTTCCACATTTATACGGAACTAAAAGCGTTCTGTGAATTTGTAGATGTAGAGTATAAAAAGGTTCTTCAACATGGCAACCCCCATTTTCTTTCGCTACTTCCAGCTATTGACAGAATACTTCAAATCTATGAGGGACTGAAATCATATTTTATTTCACAAGAACACTGTTCGGTGATGATAAAACATTTCTTTGATAATGATTGTGGTGAAATGTATTTGTGGTTTGTGCATGGACAATTCAAATTATTTAACAAATCTATCTTGATTATGGAAAGTAGAAAAGCGAGTGCAACAAATATTGTCATTGAACTTAGAAAATTAAAAACAAATCTTGAGGTAAGAATTGATAATACATTTATACACCAAGATGCAAAAACGCTTTTTTAGAATACTGGAAAATAATGGAAGAATAAATATTAATACAATGCTACAAGAGTTTACAAAATTTTATGACCGATGTCTTTCTTACATTGAGCTTTGGGAAAACAGTTTTGGTGGAGCAGAATCTTTTACTTGGATAAAAAACAATGAATTAACTTGGCCGAAAATTGAAGATTCAAGCGAAAAAAGTAATAAAACTCTTGAAATAATGCAATAAACTGGATGAACTGTTTGATGAAGTGGTGATTGCAAAAGCTTTTTGGTCGGCAAACTATGACATTTTGAAAAATACAAGTTGCGAAGAAAAATGTATACAACTATTCAGTCATTTCAAAGAAAAGAACATTTCATTGCCCAATCTTGTCCAAATTATAGAATACATTTTCAGCCTGCCAGGCACATCTTCACGTGTTGAAAGGATATTCTCAATAATGAATAACATATGGTCTGAAGAAAGAGGTAGAATCGCTGAATCAACAGTAAAAGCTGTATTGCGCTGCAAACTTAATAGTGAACTAAATTGTAGCGAATTTTTCGACGCGATTAAAAATAACAAAGAAGTTTTAAAGAATGTTCACGCTAGTGATAAATATTAATAATAAGTTATGTTCAGTTAAGAGTAATTAAAAATTATTACTACGAAATGTTGTTTTTGTTAACCAATCCGATACTTAGACTTTTGAATCATAAGTACTTAGCGTAGAAGGCGTAACTTTTTTGTTTCAGTGAACTCTCAAATATGTCCCAGTTTGATAAATATAATATATATATATATATATATATATATATATATATATATATATATATATATATAACGACTTAGAGAAAAAAGAAAAACAGCTAAACAGTTAAAAGGGGGCAATTTTGTCTTTCTTACTTTCTTCTGAAAATGAAGGAAGTGAAGAATTTCATAGAACTGAAGTTGTACTTCAGACTTCTCGGAATGAAAGCAAAACATTGGTATCAGTATCAGGGAGAGACCAAAGTGAAAAACGAAGAAAATCAAAATAATGTGGAAACCATAAAAGAGAGGAAGAAGTAAATATTACAAATCAAGAGGGTTTTGAAGAAACTTTTCGGTCGGAGTCTGTACTTACCAGCAAGCAATCTATCTCTTATCCTACCGACATAGCAGTGTGGCCAATTAGTATTAATGAACGATTTGTCGAGCATTTTTTAATAAATATGCATCAGAATGTTGGTAAAATCGAAAATTAAAAAAAAAAAGAATACACAGATAGCAATAGAATATGCCAAAAATGCAAATGAATCACATTTTTACCGTAAAAAGGCGAATGGACAAAGGAGAAAGCAATGAATTGCTTTGCTGGTTTCAGAAACCAGCAAAGCAATTTACTGCTTTGTTTGTAAATTGTTTTCTAAGTCAAATAATAGGTTAACGAAGGGTTTTAATGGAGAAATATAACACAAACCTTATGTGAATACGAGCGTTTTAGTGAGCATATGCGACCGATGTGCACATATCGCAAAAGAAAACCAAGTTATGTAAATAGTCGAATTGATTCGAATTGGTGAAAAAACAAATGCAATCTGAAGAAAATTATTAGAGAGAGAGATTATAAAAAAGAATAATAGCTACCATTAAGTTACTGAATAAACTAGGGCTAGCATTTAGTGGCAACAGAAATGATATTTTTTCTTATTCTTGGGGAAATTATTTATCGTGTTTAGATTACCACGCTACCGGCCAAGACGTCTATAGACGTTCAAGTTATCATGGATGCGAAGTGCATATTAAAATTGTAATACCATTGATATTACATTGAAATATATGATGGATACGAAGCGTATGCGGGTGCGTATTTGATTCATAATGGCCGGTAAGGTGGTTAAGTGAATATTATGATTTTTTAAATCATCACATGAAAATGAATGCTAACTGTGGTTCTGGCAGATCAAATTATCTTTCTTACCACACTTATGATGAATCCATTGCGTTAATGGCTAATAAAACAAGAGCAATATTAATATCAGAAATTAAGGAAGCTGCTATTGCAATATACTCGATTCAACGCCAGACGTTGCCCATAATGACCTCAACTAGCCATTATATTTATGTACGTTACCTAATTCTGACATTAGAGAAATGATTATCGGGTTCATCAGTATTACACAACATAGTTCCTTATATTTAGAAAAGGTAGTAATAAAAAATTAGAAGAATTATCTTTGTAGATAAAAATGTGCAGAGGGCAAAGCTATGATAACGGTGCTAATATGAAAGGTAGCTATACAGGTTTACAAGCTAGGTTGAAAAAACATAGTTCATCTGCACATTATATACCATGCTCTATCTATCTCTGCCTTATACTGCTTCAGACGCGTTGAGCCTCCTTCTAGTGAGGAGTCACGGCGAAATAATTAAGCCGGCACGCCACTCCTTTGCTGCATGCCTATTGGAGGTATTAATGACTGCAGTCCGTGCGTGTTCACGGAGCCAGTTTGCCTGCTTGTGGAATGAAAGAACCCAGCTAAACTGGGGAAAAAACCTGCAACCCGCGCCAAACATTGGCTAACTTGACTATGGCTGATGAATATCCTTCAGCTCCTCACGTCTCCGACTGGAAGAGAACCTAGGACAATAGTATGGTGGTCGCTTTAAACAAGATCAAGATCAAGTTAAGATAAGGAAATGTGATGTGATTGGTTGTATAGATGATTACATCATTGTGTGTGTGTGACTTTATAAGTTTGGAATGTTTGGAATTTTTCTGAGGAACATCGGTGTGTGTGTGATGTCACGTTGTTTGTTTTGCTCACGTATGGAATTGTGGGTGATGGTTAGAGATAAGGATTTGTGTCGTGATTGATGAGATACTATGAACAAAATAGGGTATGGTAAACGGGGGAAGAGACGTTAGTATCGTGGATGTGTGCTGTTATCAGATGAAGATAAGTGACGTCATTAGTTAATTTTAAATAAGTGGTATTATTGTTATGAATGGAAAAGGAAGATTTATTAAAGGATTCGTGCCATGATTGGTGGGACATTTTGAACAAAATAGGGGTAGGCTGTATGGGGGAAGCAACGTCAGTGTCGTGAATGTGCGTTGTTATCAGATGAAGATAAGTGATGTCATTTATTAGTTGTAAATAAGTCATGTTATTGATTCGAATAGAAAAGAAAGATATATTAGTGGATAAGCATCCGTACTGTGATTTATGGGACACTTTAAACCAAATATGGGTAGGGTGTTGTTGTGAGATGTTGATAAGTAAATGGTTTGCATATGGCACTATGAGTGATGGATAGTATTAAGATAGAATTTGGAATGTTTGGAATTTTGCACAAGGATCCAAAATCTGTCAGGGACATCACATGGTGTGTTTGGTTCACATAAAGGAATGTGGGTTTGTTTAGAGATAAGGAATCGTGATGTTATGTGTTTGGAAATTTCTGGGGAATTTATGTCTTTGTGACATCACGTAATGTTTTGGTTTGCCTATGAAATTGTGGGCAATGTTTTTGAGATACGATATCTTGGAATTTTCCCAGGGTGACACACACACACACGTTTTTCTTGTCCAGAGCTGAATATGGATATTTTTAGCTTAGAGTCGAGATGGCGGCAGCGTTTTATACCTTTTCTGAATAATTTAATTATATACTGGTGTTCCTTCAAATACCCACTTTTTTTCTCATATACAAAACTCATCCCAATATGTCGATTTGTCTACATTTAAGATCTTAACTTCATTACATTTTCTAATTAACGTTATCTTTTTTACAAAATGCAGCTATTGGAAAAAAATAGTTTAAAATAAATGGAGATTTAAATGTATTAGAACAACTTTTGTATGTAGCCTAGTAATTCTAATTATAATTTAAATTACTTACAGTCTTTCCAGAATAGCTCTTCTCAATGTGAATAGATATTCCAAAGTAGTTGATACTTTATATCCACAACACACACACACACACACACACACACAAACATATCGGTTGTAAGAACGAAATTTCTGCAAATAAACTGAAATCTAGTTGGCTATTTCTTCTTTTAGATTTATGTCCGTTTTCGTTACTCTGAATTAATTGCATTCGCAATTAATTCATTATGTTTTTTTCCCATGATTTTTGTCCAAATCGACATGATAGAGTTGAAGGTCTAAATGCAGTTTTGTTGTAAATTATATGTTGGTGTCCCCATCGCCAACACACTCACATTAGACATGAAAACTCGATAATGTATCCTATGATTATATGTTACTTCCTGTTTGGAATTCAGAGAGTTGTTGCAGTAGGGAATTTGGATAAAGTGAAATGAGTTTTTTTAGACTTTACAGGATTCAAAAAACACTACAGGACACAAAACATTTTTTAAACCAATACATATAATTCTAATCAATAAATAAATTGTGTGAATTTCTTTTCCCCCCACACTGTAGATTTTTCATATGTGTTATCTTAAACTGTCATTTTCGTTAGCTATTTTGTAGAGCCTACTTGTGAATTTTCTAACCAAGAATTTCCCATATAGGTGTTTCATTCCTTTTCTGACTATGGTAATTCTGAATAATTAATTATATGTTGGTGTCCCCATCAACTACACACACATTAGACATGAAAACTCGATAATATATCCTATGATTATTCTTACGAAAAAAAAACTCTTCAGTATAGAAATACAATTGTGCTTACAAAAACATACGATCAATGGTCACTGAAATTACAAATATCACATGCTATGTTTAAGTAAAACAAAAAAGATTAACTTACTTTCCAGAATTCAGCATCTTGGAACTATCGAGGTTTTCTGAATATTCCAAATTGTTGATTTTTAACATATATTCACAGCACAAAACACAAAGTCTGAAATGCAGTTTAATCTTTTTCCTTATAGGCTACTATGCACTTCAGTTTTTTCCTTCACTCATTGTGGCACTGTGTCATTTCTGTTTGTCAATTTGTTGTGCCTACTTGTGAACGTTTTTGACTGGGAGTTGGAATTCTCCTGGTCTTACACTCACTATTAAATTGACTGTCGATTCCTTGTGCTCTTAACTGACTTATGTAACTGAAATTTATTTTTCTCTTTCTTTATCATTAGTAAATTTAAGAAAGAGAAATTAGAACCAAATTTTTTAGTATTCCTAACTAAACAGAAATTAAGACATTAAACTTAATAAGTGTCTGTAAGTAGGGTTACCATATTTCTTGAAAACAATATGTAACAATTTCAACCATCAAAAAAATAATAATAATAAAGAAAGAAAGAAAGAAAGTAAAATTTGTAAAGAAACATAAAATGTTTACCTTCAAATAAATATTTATTATCACAGCAAGCAAGAAATTCATCAGCTTTTCAAAGTTTTGAAACTCATTCCCATATTGTTTTCATCATTTGGTATCATTTAGACCAAGAACAGGTCTGACTATAAAGTACATTACGGCTTTTGATTTTCTCTTCCTATGATAAGCAATATTTGATATTTGCATGTTGATTCACTTATTATCTGCACAACAGGATACCTTTTTCTTTTCTACAGCAATCGTTTTAAGAGTTTAAGTAACGTGATGGGCTAAACTATCTACTGTCTATAATCAAATATCAAATTCTAATAGTCATATTGTTAGAATTTGGTACGACTGTTATTTTCTATTCTGGTGAAGGTATCTATAGTAACAAAATTGTCACTTTTCAGGTGAAATCTTCTCCACTAAAAATTCTGGATATTAATTTAATACCCGATTCCTTTTGTTTCCAAGAGTTGACACAATTTCTTGAAATATTGAGGACTTACATGTACAAATAAGACTTTTAATTCACTGAGTGGAGTTTCAAAAAAAGTCTCTGATTAGTTTGTGGCAAGAAATTTCACAAGAAAAAAACTTTATATGTACTTTATTCATTTCAAAAGACACAATTACATTATTAGTTATCACATCTGTCTTTTTTTTCCTTCTCCTAATGGAATAGTATGTGTTTTAAAGTTTTGAAAAAAGACAGTTTCAAATGCCAGTCAAATGTTTTTATACTTTTATCATGTACAAATGTTTGGAAAGAAAAGAAAAATGTACCATCTTTTCTACAACAAACTTTTTTAAGAGTTTGGTATCATGATGGGTTAAAATATCTACAGTCTCTCTGTAAAATAACCAAATGCTAACAGTTATATTTTAACCACAACTGTTTTTTTTTGTAGTCTGGTGGAGGTATCTACAGATTTAGTAACAAAATTGTCACTTTTCAGGTGAAATCTTCTTCTCCACAGTAAATCTGGCTATTAATTAAATACCCGATTCCTTTTGCTTCCAAGAGTTGACACAGTTTCTTGAAATATTTGAAGCCTTGCATGAACAAATAAGACTTTCTCGGTGTGAAGTTTTTCATATATATATATATATATATATATATATATATATATATATATATATATATATATATATATATATATATATTCAAATTGATTGGTTATTTTTCTCTATTTTACTTTTAAAATTCAGTTTACATACATATTCTAACCAGAATAACTGAGCAAAATAAATAAATAAATTGCATGTGAATTTATTTTCCCCCAAATGAAGATTTTCATTGTGTTATCTTAAAGAAGAGTCTCATTTCCTGTCACCCTTTTGTTGTGCCTAGGTGAGAAATCATGTGTTTGGGTTGGAACACACCTGTGAAACTTTATTCATTCTGATCATGGGAAATTGTTACTGTAGTAAAATTAATGCTTACATTTTATTTTTTTTAAACCAATACATACAATTCTAATCAGAATAACAGAGCAAAAAATAAAAAAATAAATAAATGATTGTCCTTCTCTGAACTACTAATTTTACCTTTGATAAAATATCTACTGTCTCTCTGTAAAAGAACCAAATTCTAACAGTCGTACTTTATGTATGAGTATTTCTTCTAGTCTGATGGAGGTATCTACAGATATAGTAACAAAATTGTCTGCCAGTCACATGTTTTTAAACTTTTATCATGTACAAATGTTTGAAAAGAAAAGAAAAAATGTACCTTCTTTTCTACACCAAACTTTTTTAAGAATTTTGGAAACGTGGTAATGTGATGGGTTAAAATATCTACTGTCTCTCTCTGTAAAATAATCAAATTCTAACAATCATACTTTGAATATGAGTGTTTTTTCTAGTCTGGTGGAGGTATCTACAGATATAGTAGCAAAATTTTCACTTCTCATCTCATTTGTACTTTATTCACAAAACTACAATTCCATTATTTGCTAAGGTCTCTATTTTTAATTCCCTCAACACTAGAATGTATGGGTGGTAAAGTTGTGAAATAAGTTTCGAGTCACACTCAAGTCACTTGATTTTAACTTTTATCATGTTCAATTGAGTGAAAAGAAAAGAAAAGTGTATCTTCTCTTTATTTTTGAAAACAACATAAACGTTTTTTGGCTATTTCTTCTTGTTGCCTTGCTACGAACATTCATTTATCCTGTCTTCTCACTCCCCAAAAATTGTACTCAGGGAGTGAGGAATTTTATTATGTGATGGGTTAAAATATCAGCTATCTCTCTGTAAAATAACCAAATTCTAACAGTCATGCTGTTAGAATTTGTTATAAGTGTTTTCTTCTAGTCTGGTAGAGCTATCTACAGATATAATAACAAAATTGTCACTTTTCAGTTCATTTGTACTTGATTCACAAAACTACAATTTTGTTATTTGCTATGACCTCTGTTTTTAATTTCCCTACACTAAAATAGTATGTTTGGTAAAGTTGTTAAATAAGTTTCGACTCACAGTCAAGTCACTTGATTTTAAACTTTTATCATATACAGATGTATGAAAAGAAAAGAATACGTACCTTCTCTTTATTTTGAAAGCAGCATAAAAGTTTTCTGTCTATTTCTTCTTGTTACCTTGTATGAACATTAATTTATCCTGTCTTCTCAATCCTCAAAATTTGCATTTGTGTTATCTGGCTCAGTATGATACCTTTTTTTAAAACAGAATTGCATTAAGATATATAAAGTTATCGATTTATGTATCAAATTCTAAACAGAATAAATGTGTAAAAATTTCACCATGGACACAACAACACACATCTTTGTCCATTTAAGTTTATAAATACATATTTTAATTTGCTGAACTATTATTATTCACAGAGGAAAAATTAGAAACATGTAATTACCTAAAAATATTCAAAGAGTTTTGTGGTTCACTCATTATTTTACTTTACTGGGCACAATACACCACAACACAATACGATAACTGCACAGGATGAACGAATTGCCATAACTAAAAAGGTGCTCGACTCTATTGTTTTTCCTTGTAGTACTGTTTACCTGACCCTTACCCTGACCGTTCCTTCTAAAATGAACCTTTTAGAAGGAATGCAGATGACTCACAAACATGTTTCTCCATGTTGTTGGATACGATGTCGATGTAAGATTGATTATCTTACTTTGTGACATCATTGGCCAAACGTTATCTCTGTGGCTCGAATGGTATTCTATATTATTTACCCTTATTATGCTAAGTATTTTATCCTCAAACAGTGTTTTTGATGTTAGAGCATGTGACTTGTTCTCTCACTCATATGTTCAAAATTGTTGGGTGGGTAAAAAATATACCATCAGGTTGTGGTGGTGAAAGGGTAGTTGAGAGTGTGACAGTGCTCTTCAATGCAATGCTCCCCCACTGATCCCCAACCCCCATTCCTCCCTTCCCCTCCAGCACCCTCCTCCAGAAGATGTCCACTCACACTAGTGGAGATGAGCGAGCTCGTCATTGGGGATATCTTTTAGTATTGTCACCTCCAACTGACACTGATAACTTCGGAGCAAAAAAAGCGTTTTTTTTTGTTTCAAAACTTGGCAACACATACTATTCATTAGGAGAACAGAAAAATAAGACAGATGTGATAACTAATAATGTAATTGTGTCTTTTGAAATGAATAAAGTACAAATGATTTTTTTGTGAAATTTCATGCCACAAACTAACCAGAGACTTTTTTTATTGAAAATCCACCAGTGAATGAAAAGCCTTATTTGTTCATACAAGCCCTCAATATTTCAAGAAACTGCATCAACTCTTGGAAGCAAAAGGAATCAGGTATTAAATTAATAACCAGAATTTTTAGTGGAGAAGATTTCACATAAAAAGTGATAATTTTGTTACTATATCTGTAGATCCCTTCACCAGACCAGAAAAAAACAGTCATACGAAATTCTAACAATACGTCTGTTTGACTTTAATTATGTTACAGAGAGACAGTAATATTTTAGCACATCATGTTACTTAAACTCTTAAAAAGATTGCTGTAGAAAATAAAAAGGTATCATAGAGTGCAGATAACAAGTGAATCAACATGCAAATATCAAATATTGCTCGTAATAGAAAGAGAAAATCAAAAGCTTCAACGAACTTAATAGTCAGACCTGTTCTTGGTTTGCGTGATACCAAATGATGAAAACAATGTGGGAATGAATTCCAAAATGAAACTTTGAAAAGCTGATGAATTTCTTGCTTGCTGTTATCATAAATATTTATTTGAAGATAAACATTTTATGTTTCTTTACAATTTTTTTTCTTTCTTTCTTTATTATTATTATGTTTTTTTATGGTTGACATTGTTGCATATTATTTTCAAGAAATATGGTAACCGTACTTACAGTCACTTGTGAAGTTTCATGTTATTTTCTGTTTCGTTAGGAATAATAAAAAACCTTGTCTGTTTCATTTCCGTGTTTTATACTTACTAATGCTAAAGAAAAAAATATTTCAGTCATGTTAGTAAGATAAAAGCCCAAGGAATCGAAGGTAAAATTAATAGTCAGTGCAAGACCAGGAGAATTCCAAGCCCCAGTCAAAAACGTTCACCAGTAGGCACAACAAATTGATGAACAGATATGAGACAGTGCCACCATGAGTGAAGGAAAAACTGAAGTGCATAGTAACCTATAAGGAAAAAGATTTAACTGCATTTCAGACCTTGTGTTTTGTGCTGTGAATATATGTTAAAAATCAACAATTTGGAATATTCAGAAAACCTCGATAGTTCCAAGATGCTGAATTCTGGAAAGTAAGTTAATCTTTTTTGTTTTAATTAAACATAGCATGTGATATTTGTAATTTCAATGACTAGTGATCGTATGTTTTGGTAAGCGTAATTCTAATTCTAACACTAAATAGTTTTTTTTTTTTCATAAGAATATCATAGGATACATTAGCGAGTTTTCATGTCTAATGTGTGTGTAGTTGATGGGGACACCAACATATAATTAATTATTCAGAATTCCCATAGTCAGAAAAAGAATGAAACACCTATAGGGGAAATTATTGGTCAGAAAATTTCACAAGTACGCTCAATAAAATAGCGAACAGAAATGACATAGTTTTAGATAACACATATGAAAAATCCATACTCTCCTGACTATTCCCCAACAGGTTTTCATTTTTTCCGGCACTTGAACCATTTTTTGTCCAAGAAATGCATGTGTGCCAACGACGTATCAATTTATCAGGCAGTGGAGGACTTCATCACTTCCAGAGACACTGATTTTTACAAATGTGGTATAAATGACCTTTCCATAAGTTGGCAACAATGCATTGATACTGCTGGAGATTACTTTGATTAAACAGGAATTCTTCTTCTTTTTATTCTCTTCTTTTTCATTCACCCTAAAAATCGGCCATTTCATTTGCAACAACCCAATAAAAGGAAGAAATGGTCATTTAGATTTCAGGTTATTTGCAGAAATTTCGTTCTTTCAAACCATATATTTTGTGTGTGTGTGTGTGTGTGTGTGTGTGTGTGTGTGTGTGTGTGTGTGTGTGTGTGTGCGCGCGCGCGCGCGTGCGTTTGCGTGTGCACTTTCACATGTGCGTGTGTGTCACCCTGGGAAAATTCCAAGTTATCTAAAAAACATCACCCACAATTCCATATGCAAACCCAAACATTACATGATGTCACAGAGATATATGTTCCACAGAAATTTCCAAACATATATCGTCACGGTTCCTTATCTCTAAACCTCACCCATATTGCTATATCAGAATCAAACACACCACGTGATGTCCCTCACATATTTGTGGTCCTTAGCGAAATTCCAAACATTCCAAATTCTATCTTATCACTATCCATCACCCATAATGCCATATGCAAACCATTTACTTATCTACATATCACAACAACACCCTATCTCTATTTGGTTTAACCACGCTACCGGCCAAGACGTCTATAGACGTTCAAGTTATCATGGATGCAAAGTGCTTATTAAAATTGTAATAACATTGATATTACATTGAAATATATGATGGATATGAAGCATATGCAGATGCACATTTGATCCATAATGGCCGGTAAGGTGGTTAAAGTTCCCCATTAATTACAGCATAAATCCTTATCCACTAATATATCTTCCTTTTCCATTCAAAACAATAACATCACTTATTTACCACTAACAAATTATGTCACTTATCTTTGTCTGATAACAACACACATTCACGACACTAACATCAGTTCACCCACTCACCCTACCCGTATTTTGTTCATAGTGTCCCACCAATCACGACATGAATCTTATCTCTAACCATCACCCACATTTCCATATGCGAACAAAACAAACAACATGACATCACACACACAGATGTTTCCCAGAAAAATTCCAAACATTCAAAACTCATGACATCACACACAATGACATCATCATCTTAACAACGAATTACATCACGATTCCTTATCTTATCTTGATCTTGATCTTGTTTAAAGTGACTACTTTGGACATTCCTTCCAAAGGCATATGGTTGCGAAGCAAACCCTGGGCTAAGTGCATGGACGATACTGTAAAATTGTGGCTCTTTTTTTCTATTGTAAACTCTGTCGGCTGTTGCACCATAGTAAACTCTTGATTGTTCTCTATTATTATTACAAATTCTGTTTCTATCTTATCCTTGCTAACTTCTTAACACTATCTTGTATCTCCTTAGTGATTTACTCTTTCATACAAAAATCTATTCCACCTTTCACACTATTTGTCGTATGCGTAAGAGTACTGGACAATTTATTTTTTTCAGACTGCACCACCAGTATTCCTTAAAAAGTATTCCTTGTTCGGCATAAGGCCCAATAATATGGCTGGTAGATCTCTCTCTCTCTCACACTCCAGCATAAATTCCTTCAATAAAAATAGCATAAACAGTCATGGTCCACTTAAATTATGCTTCTAATACCTTATTTGTTTCCTGCTGTCAGGTCTGAGTTTATTTAGGAACAGTGCATTGTAAATCAAATGATCAGGCTGCACTCTGTTGACATACAGGGGGGGGGGGGTCCTCGAGTTTACGTCAGAGATCCATTCCTATGGACTGACGTAAGGCGATTTTTGATGCAAGTCAGAATTACCATAGCCTAAGTTACTTAACTGACCTAAACTAAACTGAATTCATACGTATATATGAACAAACAGAACTAGGCCACAGGAAAATGAAAGGTAGAACATAATTACTGTATAGTACAGAAAATGACAAAATCGAACCTGTTTGGATGTGACGTTGATGCTGGTCTTCAAGCCAAAGAACAAGAAGCCTTTCCATCTCAATCATGAGCCTACTAAGTTTTTTCATAATCACAGTTGATTTCATAAGCACCAATTATTTCACGTCTTCAAGGATATGAAGTTTATCCTTGATAATAGTCCCAACTGTGGTAAGACTTAAGTTCAATGCTAAGTCGATGTTCGTTGCTGTTTCTCCCTTTTAATTATGTCTAAATTCACTTCTAATGTAATATCTTTCCTTTTCTTTGACACACTGCCATCAGAAGAGTCTGCCTTACGTTTGAGAGCCATATTGAAGGGTAAAAAGTCAAACAAAAACACAAACACAAAAGTGAGAGAGAGCGGATGTAAACAAAGCATGTGGTACCCAAAGAGTGTATGCTGGGACTCAAGCGATGCCACACTAACGCTGTATAAAGGCGTATTCTTCCTTGCACTCACAAACAAGTTTGCGCGCGATGTTTGAATTTTATGTCGCGCAGCTTCAAGTCGAAATTTATTTTTTAAATTATTTATGGGATTACCGCTGTAAAGTCAAAATGACGCATGTTGAATACAACATTGGTCGACGACCCCTGTATAATTAAAACACATTTATTTACACTAATACAAAAGTACATCAATTAAATGATAGGGAGGTTACTCTCTCTCTACCTATCCATTAGAATTTAGTGTTAAAAACTTCCCTTTGCAATTCTGAACAAACTATACATCATTAATATTCATTTACTTCTCTGCTTTACAAGAAAAGACAATTCTAATCTATTCATAAAGAAATTAACTAGTTATGCCAAGTTATCTCACAATTGCATTCCAATTACTAACAAACGAAAAGGCTTTCTAATAGACACTGCTTATTTCTAGTACCTTATATCTTATCAGTCCATCTAAGTTATTTCTCCTAGATTACATAAAATAAACATACATTACATTACATTAGCCAGGTGCTATCAACCCAGGGGGAATTTTGGCCTCAAGCACCACATGTCGCCACTGGGCATGGTCCGCAACTGTCTGCCACGTTCTGGTATCCAGTCTGACAGCCTACAGGTCTTCCTTCTCATGATCCACCCATCTCCTTCTCGGTCTCCCTGGCGACCTCCCTGATCAGGGTCAAGCCCGATCAGGGAGGTCGCCAGGCCTCCCTGCTCGGGCATGACGTCTGCTGAGTTGTATATAGCGTGTATGGCAGCATTGGACTGCCTCCTCCAGACTCCGTCTGCCATAACACCTCCATAGATATTTCATAGCATCTTGTTCTCGAATACTCTCAGGTGATCGGCATGTCTCGCCGTGAGAGTCCACACTTGAGCATTGTAGAGGAGAACAGGCCAGATCAAAGTCTTGTATAGTCTCACCTTTGTAGTCCAAGACAGCAAGCGCGAGGCAAAAAGGGGATGCACCTGATAATAGGCCACATTCGCAGCATTTACCCAACTCTAGACATCAACCTCAACTTTATTGTCTTCAGTCATGAAAGAAACCAAGTACCTAAATAACTTCACCCTCTCAAACTGTACAGCTCCCTCTGGATCTTGAACAGCATGGTGACTCATAAAAAGGTATTTTGTCTTCTCCGCGTTTATCTTCAGGACAACTTCTTCTGCAGCTTCTTCAATAGCAGTAACCAATGTCACTGTGTTATCCCATTGATACGCTATAACCTTCTGGTCATTCGCATTGCCAAGAATACTAACTTGAACCCCCATGTTGACTCCACTTGCCACTTGCTGTATGTTTCTAATTACTTTTTACAACATTAGATTGAAGAGAATCAGAGAAAGCCCATCACCCTGCTTCACATCGGTCTGCACTTGAAACGACAGGTCACCTTCTGCTTTCACTCTTGCTCTCAAACCAGCTATGCACCGTGCACCATTTTTCAGAGTTTTCGAGGAATTCCCAGATCATCTAACCCCTGTCATATTTTTGGGTGTATTATTGAGTCATAAGCTTTAGAAAAGTCTATGAAAATATTGTTAACTACCCAACTATATTCCCAGCACTTTTCAAAAACTTGGCTCAGCATGAAGAGTTGGTCTATTGTAGAATGGTTCCTCCTGAAGCCCATCTGGTAGTCACCAAGGCACTCTTCTGCATATGGAGTGAGGTGTATTAGCATGATGTTAGACAGCACCTTGTAGCTAGACAAAAGCAGTGAGATGCCCCTATAGTTGCTGCATTGAGCCTTATCTCCTTTCTTATATACTGGGGTGGTCAGCGACTCCTTCCACTCGTCTTTCAGCCGTTCCTCTCACCAGATCATCAAGATGAGCCAGTGCAGCTGCTTTGGCTGCTGCACTGAAAAGAAACAGAACAAAAAATTGGAATAAATTCACATATGTTCTGTCATCTGAGTTACACACTCATTCAAGGTTCTGCTCTAGAGTTCTCAAACTTTTCTTCCAGCTTGGGCCTTCGATTTCTTTCTACAGTGTCTCGCTTCACCTGCATCTCATCAGGGATTGTTGGCAGGGTTTTGGAATGCTGATCTCTGGTACTCATGGGCTCAGACGAAGGGACACAAGATGCAGAGCATATGCAGATGCCTAGTTCAGATGGCAATGCATTCTTCTCTGGGCGCTGAAGTCTGCTCTTTGGTTATTAGCTTCCAGTACTCTCCACAGCCAATTCCTAGATGTAGACAGCCTCAGGTGGATCGGCATCTGTTTCTTCTCTGCTTCCCCTCCAACTTCTGGTGTGCCCTAGCCGTATAATCATCTCCTCTATTTTTGACTGCCGATATCGGCATTCTCCTCAATGCCTTTTTATTTCTCCATCTCTGGGACCTTGCATGTAGGGTTGAGACCCCCAAAGAATTTGGTGCAATTCCTTGATCTGGTATTAAAGCTAACCATTTCTTTGTTATCTCAAGTGCACTTCAAAATCCGATTTGTCAGACAGCAGATCTGATCTGCACCGACCCTTTTAAGAACGACCTTGAAGGTGGGCATGCACTGTGCTTTAAACAAAGCTTTCCAGAACACTTAGTTAAAACAATAACATACAGTTTCTACTGACACAGCATTTTCTCTTGTTGCTATTAATTTTTAATATTTACATATTTACATTTGAGCAGGGGTTAATTTCCCATTAGACTATATACATTCTTTATACAAAGTTTATTTTTACAACGTAAACTTTTGAGATATGACCTCTGTAAAAATCGAGGTAAAGCGCTTGAAAATTCTAAGTTACATCGAATTTTACAAAGGCCCACCCCTTCATATATTTCTTTTTTTTTTCACATATATCCCCGATGAATAACTTTATACAAAATAAAAATTTTCAAAAAGCTAATTATGATCAAAATATTAAATAATATATAAACTATTTCTTTTTTTTAATATTTCTTAACTTTTTTTAAAAAAAACATTTCTTAATTCTTTAAAATATTTCCGAATTTTTTAAAAAAAAATTTTTAAATAAATATTTTTTAAAAATGTTATATGGGAATTTTTTATTTTTTCACATATATCCGCGATTAATTTTCCTCTCGATGAATAGTCTCTGCGACGAATTTCCTCAGCAATGAATTATCCTGCATTGAACTGTTTGGACATGTTACCTCAATTTCCCATTTTTTGGGTTACAGGAAAATTCATCGAAAGACAATTCATCGAAAAGGCAATTCATCGAAATACAATTCATCGAAAAGGCAATTCATCGAATGAACAATTCATCGAAAAACAATTCACCGAAAATTTTAAATTTTCGATAATATTATGGTAAAAGTAATCCATTTAGAACAAAAACTGAACCATGCCGACAGCTTCTTGTACCAACAACTTCTACTACGTCATTTAAGTCAGAGAGTTTTTGTAATACAGTACATAAGTTGGACTCATTATTTCTTTGTCACCTCGAATATAGCTGAACTGAAAACTGGAACGGTTCGACATTTTCTTGTAAAAGTTTCAAATAGCGAATCTGAGTAAAATTCATTCCATAATAATCGCTGTATTGAAGTCGCATATTACTACTAGAAACAATAATAATAATGAAGGCTGCATAGTTCAGTCGGTAAAAACGCAGCCGTTTAGTTAGAAAGACCTGGGTAGTTGGATCCCATTTACGCATAATTTTTATCAGTTCTGTTCTGCTAAAGGTAAGTAAGCAGGCATAATGTAGATACGGCTGGAAATTTCTTCCGGAAACAGGCAAATCAGTCCCATGAAAAGACATGAAACAGTTATCGGACGAGAAAGACTATAAGGCCCATATTGTTCTATAATTTTTCCCTATGAAAGTAGTATTGTAATCTCCTTCTTCACGGTTCAGGTTTTGTTCTAAATGGATCAATTTTCTCATAACATTTTCGAAAATTTTAAATTTTCGGTGAACTGTTTTTTCGATTAATTGCCTTTGCTACGAATTGTCGTTCGATGAATTGTTCATTCGACGAATTGCCTTTTCGGTAAATTGTCTTTTGATGAATTCCGTTTTCGATGAACTCTCCGGATAGCTTCTTTCGGAGTCTTTTGATATTTCCCAATATTACTGAGCAGTTCAAGTAGGTTTTCTATTAAGCTATTGTCTGCATATTTAGGAGATTGCTTAGGAGATTTCTTGGTTCAGTGCCATGGCATGTAAAACTGCAAGGGTTGATAGTGTATGGGAAGTGGTAAAAGAGCGTTTGAAGAAGGTAATGACTGACTGTATACCTAGACTCCAGATAGTAAATCAGGGATTAAATATTAGGGATTAAATGGATGAATTAGGGATTAAATGGATGAATAACATCATTAAGCTTGAGCTGCAAAAAAAAAAAAACTGTGGAGGGAATTTAAGGAGACAGGTAACCTCCAGGCCCCTGAACAGTACAAAGCACAGGCCAAAAGGGTAATGAGTGTGATAAGAAAAGCAAAAGTGGATTATGAAAGGAAATTAGCTATGCAAGTTAACAGAATCCCAAACAGTTTTTTCGATATGCTGCAAGTAAAAGAAAAAATGTATATGGCAGAATGATTTTAAGGAATGCCAATGGTAGGGAGGTAATTGAATCAGTTGACATAGTGGAATTACTGAGCGAACACTTTGCAAGAGTATATCATCCGGGTGGTAATATTGCAGGAATGAAAGAACCAATAGCTTATACGGGAATTGAGGTGAATGAAATGGAGGTGAATAGTATATTACAAAACCTTAATGTGAACACATATGTGGGATTGGAAGGTATATCAACTCAGGTCTTACGTGATGCCACTAAAGAATTTTCAGTGCCAGTGACCATTTTGTTTAATTTGAGTCTTGGGTCTGGGTTAGTCCCGAGGGGGTGGAAAGAAGTGAAAATTGTTCCACTGCATAAAGGAGGTTCCAAGACTGCTGTTGCAAACTACCGACCGATCAGCATATCAGGAGTCGTTCTCAAAGTTTGAAGAAAGTAGTCAGGAGAAAAATACAGGAATGGATAGATGAAAATGGGATACTGTATGGGGGACAGCATGGTTTTGGTAGATCATGCCTCATTAACTTGCTCACGTTTTATAACACAGTGATGGCTGAATTGGATAAAGGTATTGAGTTTACCGTGATTCTGCTGGACCTTGCTATGGCCTTTGACAGGATACCACATGGAATTTTAATCAGTAAACTGCAGCATATGAGGATGGATATAGGATTGGTGAGATGGATAGCAGGATGGTTGGTGGAGAGATATCAGAGAGTAGTTAATTCAGGGGTAGAGTCCAAAAGACGACTTGTGGCTAGTATTTAATTTGTTCATTAACGATATAGGTTATGATCTGAGAGGAACTGTTCATTTGTGCAAAGTCGGGTAGGGCAATAGTGAATGAACATGATGTCAAAATTTTGCAGGATGATTTGGATAGATTGGAGGACTGGAGGACCACAATTTAATGTGGCAAAGTGTAAGGTTAAGCATTTTGGGGTGAAAAGATTAGCATCAGTATACTACATTGGTGGAACTGTAATCCAGGAGATTAACGAGGCCAGGGATTTGGGAGTGTTAGTGGATAAGGAGTTGAAGTTTAGGATGCACATTACAAAAGTGGCTAAATCATCTCATCAAATCACTTGGTTACGGAAGAATACTTTGAAGAGCAGAACAAGTAAGCTATTGTTCCTCTGCATCGAGCCTTGATAAGACCCCATCTTGATTACTGTGCCTAGATCTGGGCGGCAGGGTTTCTTCTTGATGAGGAGGAGGTGGAGAGGATCCAGAGGTGAGTGACCAAGATGATACCAGGTTTATGGAATGAACCTTATGAGAACAGAAATTTGTGGGTTGCAGAAATTGGTTGATAGACAGAAAAGGGGTGATTGATTGAGACATTCAAATTACTGAAGGGTTTCTATAAGATTAATTCAGAGGATATTTTCAGAACAGGACTGGTGGTGGGAGGACTACGGGCCATCCATGGAAACTGGGAAAGAGTCCTTCGAGAATCCTTCAAGTTGCCCGTAATAATAATAATAATAATAATAATAATAATAATAATAATAATAATAATAATAATAATATTTAAAGAGCTCAACACATTGTATTCCATCCAGGCCTGCGATTTATCTATTTCCTGATTTTTTACCATTACCATTACCATTCCTTCTTTACTTTCCTGTATATTGATATCTTCCGTTTTGTGAGTTTTATCAGTGTTTTCTATTTCTTGCTTTTCATTCCATAATATTTTATCGTGTTCTACCAATACTCTTTTGAAATTAGATTATAGTTGTGTGAAAATTTTAAAACCTGATCTTTGTGGTCTAGTGATATCCTGTTCTAATGATTTAACATATTTACTCCAATATTCTCTGCGTATACTTCTGGAAAGATTTCTGAATTCAGCCCCTAATTTCTTATATTGCATATAGTCAGCAGTGTTATTATTTTGAAGGCAGATTTTGAAAGCCTGTTTATTCCTTTCGATTAATTCTTTTAAATCATCTTTCCAAGTTCTTAGCCGTCTTTTGTTTTTCCTTGATTTGTGACCTAAACTCTCTTTTGATGCTTTTAGTATGGTTTCTTTATATTATTCCAGTCAGTTTCGATATTTTTTGTGGTTGGCTTGATTTTATCTCTTATTCTTCTTTCATATACGTTTCTAACATTCTCCTATTCCAGGAGGTGAATTTTAAACTGTTTATTAGATGTTGATTCTTTATCTTCTGTTTCTTTTAAAGTATGTGGCTCTTTTTGTGAATTCAAATCTGCTTTCAACTAATGTGATCACTATCAATTTCACTCCCTCTAAAAACCCTTGTGTCCTTCATATTATTATTTATTATTATTTAACTTGTTGCTAACAATAAGGTAATATATTATTGATTTAGATCATAGGTTCCCAAAGTGGGCGGTACCGCCCCCAGTGGGTTCTGAAGCCTTCTAGGGGGGTTATAGTGGGCATTCAGGGGGGCATATCAGGGGGTTTATATTAGGGGCATTTGTGGGCATTCAGGCGGTCTAGGGGTCGGTGGCTTTTTTATAGAAGATATTAATAATATATATTTAAAAATTAATTATTTTCGTGATTTTGCGATTAGATAATCATTTAAAATTTAAATATTGTATTTTAATTCATCTTATGCAAGTCTTACACGATCAATTCTTTTATCACTTTTCTATTTCAATTATTTAATCATTTGAAAATTTACCATGTCAAATAGAAATAGATGTCAATTTTCTATGTCAATGAGAAATTAGAGCATGTATATATGTGTGTATAATAGGTTATGTTTACAGTAGCAAATATATTCGTTATATTTCATTTCAAAATATATATAAAATATATAAAACCACTTTTCTAATTGATTTGTACAAAAATAAACCCAATTTTATATAATTTAATATTAAGGGGACGTTAATATTAATGGGGGGCGTTACAAAATTTATGTCTTGCAAAGTGAGCGGTGGCCCGAAAAAGTTTGGGAACCTATGATTTAGATCCTCTTGCTTCCCATATGTACTTATGTATATTTTCAGCATGAAGAAAGCATTGCTGATTTTTAGATTGTTAAATATGCAAAAGTCTCTTAATAAAATTCCATTGTTATTGCTTACTCATTCTCCCTCTGATCCAATGCATTCAGTTATTGGGTTACATCCCACTCTAGCGTTAAAATAGCTCATCAAGACTGTTGCTTCATTTTTATTTGTTTCATCAACACATTCCTAAATTTTTCCGTAAAATTCTTCTGTCTCTTCCTCTTTTTGGTCTATAGGTGCATAAATTCGGAAAATATTAAATGTTTGATCAATAATTTTCATTTCAACTTGAATGATTCTGTCTGACCAAGTATAATCTGAAGTTTTTGTTTTTCCATTTTTATTAATCCAAATTGCAACCCCAGACGATACCAATTTGTCTTCTGGGACTCCAGAGAAGATCATGACATAATCTTCCAAAATTTGAGATCTCTTCGTTTTCTTTTTTGTCTCAGTTATTGCTGCTATATCAATGTTTCTATTTTTTAGTTCTCTGTTTAGCTCATCAATTTTGGGTGTGATTCAACGGATGTTCCAAGTAGCTATTTTTAATTTTTCTAAGAGAAGTCTATTTCTATTAGCCCGATCAATTCTGATTAAATCCTTTCTATTTTTCTTCTTCGGAACTTTGCGAGTAATTTGAAATTTTCCCGGGATAGGTTACCAACCTTTCGCGGTGAGTTTGGTGGTGCGGCTGCCACTTTAAGGCCCCCGAACCTGCTTTCGGGGAGGGAGAGCAGCCTTCCACTGCGTGAGATGAAAGAAAATAGTGTAATAGGAAAAATTCACTCCTAGCTCTCAACTATTCTAATAGCATTGAGGGGAAGGAACAAGAAATGAAACCAGAAAGAAAGAAAGAGAGAAGAGTAGGGACCAGTGTACAGATAATATACCGATGTACATTACAGTAAGTAAGACACAGTCCAGCATCAGGTACCTTGGGTTTGCCACTCCCGTACTCACTAAAGTGAGCCCTTGAGGATACATATATATATATAGTTTCAGATCTAAATATTCATTGCATGTAACTCGGTATGGCATGTACTTTTTATTCTTGATAAAGGGAATATCTTTAAAGACAACAGATTGCAGCTGCAATATATATATTCAGATGGCAAATGTTTTCTTTCCTTTTACCCTGATTTTTTTTCAACGCATATTCTAGGTAGCTATTTTTAAATTTTCAAAGAGAAATTCCTTTCCATCAGCCGGTAAATTCCGATTAAATCCAATGCTATTCTTCTTCTTCTTCAGAGCTTTGCGAGTAATTGTAAATTTCCGCTGGATAGGGTACCAACCTTTAATTCACTTGAAGTGCACCGTTAGGCGACAATTTCACACCTTGTACTTCGAAAAAGGATGCTAGTAATCTTGTACTGTAATGTAAGTTTGCAGTAGTGCTCAGTAATATAGCATCATCACTTAGTTGTTGAAAACTTACGACAGGAACTGGATTAATAACTGATCTTTTTTCTTTCAAAGCAAATATTTACGAAGCATATCCATGTATAGCTTTGTCATCAATAGATAGCAACGTATTTTTATAAATTTTCTCAGTCTCTTCATACAGAAGAAATTCTTACCCTTTTTCATGGAGCACTGTTTTACTCATGGAATCCGTCTTTGACTTATTAAACTTCCAATCAGCGGTGATAAAAGAGTAATGAAAGCTGCCAGAAATCCACTTCCTTTTTGCATAACTTTCTTTATTAAGCCTAGAGAGACACGTTTATTCGCGACATGGCAAATTTGTGTTAAATTTTAAAAGCTTGCGCTCTGATGATGGGAAACGAACATTTCAGCAGATTTAGGAAAACTACATGTGTTGACCATCAGCTGAAATTAAAGCTTTTGTTTATCAGAATTATACAAGGCAAGAGCTAACAAAAACCTTCCCCTGGGAGGTTTCATTCTGAATAAATGACACTTTCCATTTATTTCCGTTGAACATAACTGTGTTGCCTTCATTCGGTAGTATATTTGAATGGAGCTGTGAATATTCTACACGATTTCTTGAGATCGATTAGGAGGTATGCATCCGGTTTTGATGAAATGTCTCTTTGCAAGCTTGTACTAACATAGACGGATGCTCATGATATATCTGTGACTTCTCTCTCAGATTGAATACAAGAAATATGTACGAAGTATTCAATCTAATGGTTCGTACGTCTTTCTCTTTAGGAAAAAGATTCTGAGTGACCAGCAGGACATTAATATTACGATGATGGCTTCCTTTCATAAACAAATCTGCTATTGCTGAAGACGCCTTTTCTGTGCAAAACGATCATCAATAATTAACAGATTTCTTACTTCTGGAGAAAACTCAATGTCCTCTGAATGCCTATAAAATTCAATATATGGAATTTCTTCATTAACACTTACAGAGGGATCTTCAGAGTATTAAAAAATGTTCTGAACATTCGGGATGATGACTATATTTCAGTTTCACGGTGGAAAAGCAATCAGTGCTGATTATCCAATTAGGGTTGGTCCATAGACGATTACTATTGCAAGATGAATGAATTAATCCTGCCATCCTTATGGATAAGTGATGTAGGCAGTAGGACTGACACAACATTTGTTGTATGAATAACCAAGTTTCTGCACTGAATCTTTATTTAATACTTGTTTTATAATATTAATACTATATGTATCGCATATAGTATTAATATAATCTCTCCTATAACAAGAATGGAAACTATTTTTTTTATTTTTAATCTAAAACTGTTTTCACTAGTCAAAAGTAATAATTTTGCTCGCATCCCCCCCCCCCTCAGGTTGAAGCCTTCTGATTTAATTATGGTAGTACTCGTACTATCTCGTAAATGAAGTGCATAAATTTTAAGAACAACAGCTAAAAATTGTGTTATTTCCGCAAGTTTTATATGTCAATATCTAGCTCAGCACCTTTATGTGAGCCTTTCATATGCCTAGTACTATCAGGAATAAAGAACGTGATTAGTTCAAGAGTGAAGTTATCTAAAATTGCTGTATTAGACTGAGAAACCTTCTTCTTGGCATCCAGTGTCATTTTTATAGTGAAATCAGCTGTGGACATAAGAGGTATGTTAACAGAATGAATTAGGCACACACTTAACACTGAAAATACAAATGTATTTTATTGAATTCTTGAATTTCTTTTCTCGCATGTTCAAGAAAACGTGAAAAGATGTCTTTCTTATGGATTTAATATTTATAAATCATACATTTCCGCAGTGAAGCGTATCTGATATTTTTAATAGAAGTGATGCATTTTCAAGGTGATAGCGGAATATTCGTATTTGGTAATAAAAAAAAAGTGAAATTAAAACCATGATGGTTTGATTTCTTGAAAATCAAAACACAGATTTCGCCACTTCTCTACAAATATATTTCAGTGTGAAATTCACTATTTCAATCTCATTTCACCTTCAGATTCTTGTATAAACGCAACAGTTGTGTGGTAAGGATAATTCATCACAATCAGAGTAAGAAATTACATCATCACCTCTATATATATATATATATATATATATATAGAATGGAGGAGCATAAAAGAGACATCTCCTATAAAAGATCACATGCCAGTGCCTTATCCAACCATATTCTCTTCTCTAATAATCCTCATGATGATTTTCAAGGTCACTCAATTTCCTGGGATAGATTTGAAAACATTTTCCGCTGCCATGATGAATTTGAAAGAAAAATAGTGAAATCTAGGGAGATTGTCCTTAATCCTGAACATTTAAACAACAATTTAAGCTATAACATCCCTGATAGCCATACTGCTGTTATTCAGTACTGGCGTTCTCGAGAGATTGCTATCACGCATACAATAAACAATGGCACGTAAAATAGAACAACTTGAATGTTAATACAACGATTTTTATTTCAATTATGTACTGCAATTTATCTGTGCTTCTCAGTTTTTTAGAATCTTCAGTTTTTATTATTGTTTCCTCTTCCTAAAAAGATACCTGATGAAAGCTGTAAAAAGCCGAAACTACTTGTGTATTTTATCATTAAAGCTTTTAATTAATTCTCGGTTTTTTAGTCATTAAATATCTTTCTAAATGGATCAAAGTAACCGAGTCAATGCTCAGGAATACATTCATAGCCTACATGACGAGGCTTCTCTAAATAACATAAAAAGAAACTTTAAAAAAACGTTGAAGAAAATAGGACTGAGAGTCAACAGGTTAGTATTCCTTAAACGTCGTAAATTTCATGCAATATTCCCGAATTTCATCTCATTTAAAGAAAATATAACTACAATACCTGCCAAAAGAATCTATCGTAAAGCCACGTTAGACCTACTCAGTGAAAGGATTTCTAATACAAAAAGTAGTCTGGCTTTTTTGTTCAACGTAAAAAAATCTTTGATTGAAAAGCTTGAACAGTTTCTGGATAATGGTAGCTTAAAGGAGTTTATTTCTAATAGTAAAACACAAGCAACACAGATACAGAATAATAATATGATTACTCTTATCAGAAAATTTGAGAATCTTAAGAGAGTACAAAATGCATGTGATATTACTAAAGTCCGCATCAATCCAGACAAACTGGTAATAAACAAATCCTCTCATATTCTTACAGATGCCGAAAACGATATTCTCAGCAAATGTCTTAATTTCATTCCTTCACTAAGATTTATTCCCAAAGAATCTCTTCTTACTAAAATGGAAAAAGCTACTTCACTTCTTCCTACTCATTTGGCTAAACTTCTACATATTGAATCCGTTTTTATTATTAATAATGCAAAACCTCCAACGGATAACATTTCTTCACCTGAACGACAAGCTATTAGAAATCTAAAAAAGAACAGAAATATAATAATTTTACCGGCAGATAAAGGAAATGCCACAGTTATCCTCAATTCTGGAGAATAGCATAGTAAGATGCTTCAACTACTTGAAAATGACACATTTCAATATTACAGGAAGATCCAACACGTGAACTACAAAACCGTACTAACAATTTACTACAGAATACGAGTGAACTTCCTCGCAATGTACGTCTTTCTCTACACTCCTTACATCCACTTATACCACGTATTTATGGAGTCCCGAAGATACATAAAGAAAACATTCCTCTTCGCCCAATTGTGGAAGGTTTTGACTCTCCAACCTACAAGCTATTAAAACATCTTGCAAAATACATCAAGTCTTTCTCTAATAAGCCTTCATCGTTCATCAACAACACCATATACTTTGTATCACATATAAAAGATATATCCATCAACGAGAATGATATTATAGCCAGTTTAGATATTATTTCATTATTTACAAATGTACCAACTGAAAAAGTATTAATTTTACTAAAGAATAAATTATCCAAAAAAATGCTTGCTTTATAAAGCATTGCGTTCAATCTGGCTACTTCCGATATTAAGCTACCAACTATAAACAGAACCAGGGCTTGACGATGGGGAACCCTTTATCCGATATTCTCGCGAATATTTACCTTCAGGACTTCGAAACAAGAGCTATATCGTCCTTTTCGTTTAAACCAAAAGTTTAGAAGCGTTATGTAGATGACATTTTTATATATGGAGTCAGAGCAAAAACTCTCTTATGGATTATCGTCATCATATCCATAACCAACATCCAAATATAAAATTCACAGCCGAACTAAAACATGAAAACTCCCTACCATTCGTGGATATAAAACTCTCATGCTGCTCTGGAAAATTTTGAATTTCTATGTGCAGAAAACGAACGCATACTAATAGATATCTTCACAATCTTTCTCATCATTTTCCACCACAAAAACTCGGAACAATATCCACCATGGGACACAGAGCACGCTCTCTTTTAAACGATCCAGATGAACTTCAAAAAGAAATTAATCACCTCTCACATATCTTTGAACAAAATGGATATTATAAAAAACCCATTACGAAATTTCTTATAGATCCTCCTAGGCACCGCAATACAGAAACTACTAATTTTAAAGGTAGCATCTCAATCCCATACATCAGTTCGGTCTCCAAAAAATTGGCTAAACTCCTTAAAAAGTACAACATCAGGACGTTATTCACTACACTTCTAAAAATCTGATCTCTTATAAGCCATCCTAAGACTAAGCATCACAATCTGAATTATCCTGGCATATATAAACTATGCTGTGACTGTAATGTTCCTTATTATGGTCAGACTAATAAGTCTATTGAACTTCTTATGGAGGAGCATAAAAGAGACATCTCCTATAAAAGTTCACATGCCAGTGCCTTATCCAGCCATATTCTCTCCTCTAGCAATCGTCATGATGATTTTCAAGGTCACTCAATTTCCTGGGATAGATTTGAAACATTTTCCGCTGCCATGATGAATTTGAAAGAAAGATAGTGGAATCCAGGGAGATCGTCCTTAATCCTGAACATTTAGACAACAATTTAAGCTATAACATCCCTGATAACCATACTGCTGTTATTTTATTCAGTACTGGCGTTATCGAGAGTCTGCTACCACGCATACAATAAACAATGGCACGTAAAATAGAACACCTTGAATGTTAATGCAACGTTTTTTATTTCAATTATGTACTGCAATTTATCTGTGCTTCTCAGTTTTTTAGAATCTTCAGTTTTTATTATTGTTTTCTCTTCCTAAAACGATACCTGATGAAGGCTGTAAAAAGCCGAAACTAGTTGTGTTGTTTTATCATTAAAGCTTTTAATTAATTCTCGCTTTTTTAGTCATTAAATATCTTTCTAAATATATATATATATCAAATCACTCAGAATCAGATAACACCTTTCATTTCCTTATGGGAATAAAAGGGAGTATGCAAGGCCTTTTAACCCCATCTAGCTTTTGGAGACTGAGTGTGCAGTTCAATCTCCACTGGTAGTCAATCAGAGATAGCTGGCCGATGACTAATCACTAATTATTAGCAGCCACCGATGAACAGACCAGCAAACAAATGTTGCTATCTCTTGGTACGTAACCCTAACAGGATATGATACCGTCAGAAATAATATGGGGACTCTACTGTCGATTTTTTGACTTTACAGGATGCAAAACGTGAGTTTCCAGGAGGAAAAATCCCACTTGCCCAGCCAGAGATTAGACTATATATATATATATATAGTATATATATAGTCTATATATATAGTATATATATAGGGTATATATATATATATATATATATATATATATATATATATATATATATATATATATATATATATATATATACCCTCTGTCCAAAAAAAGAGACCAAACTTTTTGAAAATTGAAGAAACTAGTGGCGCCACCTATTGTATATTTTTGATGTCGAAAGCGGCAGCCTTCTTTAGTGTTGTGTCAACTGTTTCTGACATTTGTTTCATTAGAAACCAAGTTATATTGCCAAGAGGGACAGTGTGTTTTGACGAACGGTTGTTCGTCACGATATTCATGCCGTACATGAAACATTCTCGCTATAAATCGCTTCGAAACTTCGAAATAAAATTCCCCATTGACTGTTTGGCCAGGCGGAACAAATTCTTTGTGGATAATGTCCTTAGAATCGTAGAAACAAGTCAGCATTGTCTTTACTTTTGACTTCTCCAAGCGACTTTTTTTTTGGATGCCCCCATTCTGGCGGTCTCCACTCAGCACTCTGGTGCTTTGTTTCGGGCTCATACTCAAAACACCATGTTTTTTCACCTGTAATGATCGTTTCAAGGAAATTAGGAAATTTCAGGCCTTACGAGAGGTTTTAATGAGGTCCTTGCAGTGTTAATTCGATACATTTTTTAGTCGTCTGTCAACTTGTGGAGAACAAATCGCGAATTCAATTTAAGAAGGCCCAAACTCTCGGTCAAAATGTTGTGCACAGTTGATTTTGGAATTCCCAATTCCTCTTCAATCAATCTCGGTGATAATTTCGGGTTTTCTTTGATGAAATCACGCACTTTTTGGATGTTAACTTCTCTCAGTCCAGTTTTTTGGATGGCCCGCTTTTCATCATCCTCAAGCGTCTCACGACCACTTTGAAATCGCTTAAACCATACGCAAACTTGAGTATGGGATAAACATTCATTGCAATAAGGTGTTTTAAGCATTTGATGTGTTTCGGTAAAACCTTTACCAAGTTTAACACAAAAATCAATTAAAGCTCTCTGCTTGAAACTAATTTTCCGACCGTTCGTCAAAACACACTGTCACTCTTAGCACTATAACTCATCTAATTTTATACTTACAGGAATACGAGTGTATTCCTGCAAGCTCTCTAGTCAAATTTCACACGAATCTTTTATAGTTTCTATATTCAGCTTTGAAATGATGCTGAATTTAATATCCGCTTGATTTTTATAATTTTTGAATAGCCGAACTGGAGCCTTTTGGCTCTTTATTTTAGTGAATACTTTTACGCACCGACTGAGAGAGAGTTCGCTTACAGAAAATACACCTCTCTGACATTTCAAGTTCCTTATTACTGAAAGAGAATTTTTTCACTCTTAAGGGTTCTTCCGAATCTAGCTCAGGGTGAGGGAAACTTAAGATTTTAGAAGTGTTTTGCCTTGAGACAGCATTTTGAGTATCTGGTGAGAGTGCTTACCGGCATGGTCCGTGTAGGTCAGTGGGTGCCTTTCCCTGGAATTTGAGCAGTTCTGCTCGGTGGCAGGGTGAGTCTGTCACTGAGCGGAACTAACGCTTAGTTGGACGATCTTTCGGTTATTCGTAGGGAGTGGTCCGGGAATAGTAGCATAGTCACTTTGAACAAGATCAAGATCAAGATAAGATAAAGAATCGTGACGTGATTGGCTGATAAGATGCTAGACATCTTGTGTGATTCTGATTGATGTCATGAGAGTGGAATGTTTGGAATTTTTCTGAGGATCATATGTGTCATTGACGTCATTTTGTTTGTTTTGTTCGCGTATGGAATTGTGGGTGATGGTTAGAGATAAGTAATCGTGTCTTGATTGGTGGGGCACTTTAAACCAAATAGGGATAGGGTGAATGGGGGAAGCGACTTCAGTGTACTGGATGTGTCTTGTGTTATTAGATGTAGATAACTTTTTGGTTTGCATATGGAATTAATGGTAATCGTTAGAGTTAAGGAATCCTGACGTTATGAGTTTGGAATTTTCTGGGGAACATATGTGTAAGTGACATAACGCCGTGTGTTTATTTTTTGCATATGGGATTGTGAGGATGTTTAGAGATAAGATGGTGTATGTAATCCTTGGAATTTTCTAGGGTGACACCCATCCATTATTGAAGTCAAGTTTTGTGTTGGGTTCGAGTGATGTTTAGAGTATGGAATTCTGAGGATATTTGTTCTGTGTTGGGTCTTTGGTTCTATTGTAGAAGTGTTGGGAAATATTTGTCTATAGGTGGCATCACGAATTTTCCAATATAGCTTTGTGGGGTTTTTTTCTGTTATTCAGTATGGGAATTTTTAGTTTAGATGCAAGAGATGGCTGCAGCATTTAGATATTTTCTGAATAATTAATTACACACACACACACACACACACACACACATACGTTTTTCTTGTCAATAGATCAGTATGGGAATTTTTAGTTTAGAATCAAGACATGGCAGCATCTTTTAGACCTTTTCTGAATAACTATAGGCTATCATTGCTGTCCCCATCAAACACACACACACATACGTTTTTCTTGTCAATAGATGAGTATGGGAATTCTTAGTTTAGAGTCAAGTGATGGTAGCAGCATATAGACATTTTCTGAATAATTAATTATAGGCTACCATTGCTGTCCCCCTCAAACACACACACACACACACAC
Organism: Typopeltis vanoorti; assembly: GCF_054136105.1. Classification (NCBI taxonomy): domain Eukaryota; kingdom Metazoa; phylum Arthropoda; class Arachnida; order Uropygi; family Thelyphonidae; genus Typopeltis; species Typopeltis vanoorti. Next base: position 119,593,959 of record NC_143556.1, on the reverse strand, counting down.
ACACACACACACACACACACACACACACACACACACACACACACACACACACACACACCAGCACCGAAAAATTCGCATCTCTCGATGTGGAGTTTTGATATGGTTCTTTATTTTTTTTTTTTCAAATTGAATCGTTGGTTTTCTCTATTTTACTTTTAAATTCAGTTAACTACATATTCTAAGGAGAATAACTGAGCAAACTAAATAAATAAATTGTGTGTGAATTAATTTTTTCCCACTGTAAATTTTGAATTTGTGTTATCTTTAAGATGTCTCATTTCTGGTCGCAATTTTGTCATGCCTATGTGTGACATCCTGTGTGTATGGGTTTCGATCTCTCGGTTAGCGATTTCTTATTAGAAAATTCTTTTGCCACCAAAAATAAATAGCTATTTCTTAATATTTGAAATGAATATTTGGATCTCTCGAAATGGAATTTTGATATTGTTCTATATTTTTTTTTTTCAAATTGATTGGTTGTTTATCTCTATTTTACTTTTAAAATTCAGTTTACCTACATATTTTAACCAGAATAACTGAGCAAAATAAATAATTAAATTCGGTGTGAATTCACTGTGACTTCAAAAAAAAATCTATATTCATATCTATATCTATATCTGTATAATATTCATCAAAGCTTGATTTGCTTCCTCAGTCTTAAAAAAAAGGAGTGCTTAAGGGTCAAAGCTGTATAACTGAGAGGAGACCTCCACATAGCTTTTAAAGGAATTTGGAGAACCGACCAGAGCTTCTAACCTAATATCCAATCCTCACCTTCTCGTGGTGCACCCTGTTGGGTATTATCTACTTGGATACTGAACGAACGAGGATGCTTAAGGGTCAAAGCTGTAAAACTGAGAGCAGACCTCCACATAGCTTTTAAAGGAATGCGGAGAACCGACCAGGGCTTCGAACCTAATGTCCAATCCTCACCTTCTCGTGGTGCACACTGTTGGGTATCTACTTGGATAGTGAACGAACGAGGATGGGCTGGCAATTTGGGATTTAGCCGAACAAATTGTATCCTTATTGCCTTAAATCAATATAGAAAATGGTGGTACAACATGACAAAATTTCATGCCGGCTGGGGCATCGCCCTGATAAACAAGGCCCCCATTCTTTTCCCCAGGGAACCAGGGCAAACAGCGAAAAGTCAGCTACTGGAACAAATCCGAAAACAAACCCCAACTCAACATCACAAGAGTTAAAGATCGGTACTATCAACGTAAGAAGCCTAAATGGCAAAGAAATGGAGCTAGCTGAGGAATTAGATAAGTACCAGATCGACATAATAGGGGTGACTGAAGCAAAAAAGACAAAAACTGGTGAGATCTTTCTGAGCAATCAGGCAATGACAATCAAGGAAAAGAAGGAGTAGCCATAGAATTCAACACAAAATACGAGGCTAATCTTCTTGAATGGCAGTCAGTCTCAAGTAGAGTAATGTGGGCAAATATGAGAATGGGGAACTGGACAATGAGACTTATTTGTGCCTATGGTCCCACAGAAGGTTCTAATAAGGTAGAAGTGGAGGAATTTTTTGAGGCTTTAGAAAAAGCAACTGACACAATGAAAACGAAAAGTTGGTCCTTGTTGGGGATATAAATAGCAGAGTAGGAAATGATTGTGAGACATACAAAAATATTTTGGGAAAATTTGGAGAAAATAGCAAAGCTAATAATAACGGCAAATATCTATTGGATTTCTGCTCAGGACATGGACTGGTTATTACTAACACCATGTTCCAACATACAAATGTGCACAAATTCACATGGAGAGAAGAGGCTAGGAATAAGAAACGTCTCATTGACTATATTATTGTTGATAGTGATGTTTTCTCCGTGGTGCAAGACATCAGAGTGTACAGTGAATTTGAAATTGGAAGTGATCACTGTTTAGTCTTGAGCAGGATAAAATTGAATTTCATATTAAAAATAATAACATGTAAGAAAGTTTTAAAGCGAATAAAAGTTGAGCAGATCTCAGATGTGAACTGTAGACCAAAGTACACAAAGATTATTGAAGAAAAAATGAAAGAAGTTGAGAACAGGAATCAAACCTTGGAGATTCAGTGGCAAACTCTGAAGAAAAAATTGATTGATCTGCCAGAGAGGCATGTGGTAAGGTTGTCTGCAAGGATAAAAAAATCAGAACTCCCTGGTGGACACAGGAAGTTAAAAAGGCAGTGAAGGAAAAGAAGAAAGCATATCAAAAGTTCCTGTCAAATAAGTCAGCTTGTGCTCTTAGAGAATATAAAGACAAATGCAAGAATGCTAAATACTGTGTAAAACTAGCTAATCAAAAGTCATGGGAGGACTTTAGCAAGAATATAGAATGAAATATCAAGAAGCTGGCAAAATATTCTAAAGGTTGTTGAAGAAGCTTAGGAATGGAGGAAAAAGTGCTATAAAAGGAGTTAGAGATGATAAAGTTCACAATAAAACAGTAGAAAAGATATCCTTGAAGTATGGAGTAATTACTTTGAAAAACTGCTAAATGAAACAAGCAGTGCAACAAGCTAAATGAAACAAGCACAGTAGTAAAAAACACCGACCAGGCATGCAGTCAGGAATACATATCCATACTCGAAGTAGAAAAAGCAATCAAAGGTTTGAATTGTGGAAAGGCAGCAGGAGTAGATGATATTCAACCAGAAATGCTGAAGTATGTTGGTATAAGAGTCTTACAGTGGCTGCACTGCATAGTTCAGAATGTCTGGACAGATGGACGAATTCCCGATGATTGGCGTAGAGCTCTCATAGTACCATATATAAAAAGGGAAATAAAACTGAATGTGAGAATTACAGAGGTATTTCCCTACTGAGTGTTCCTGGCAAGATCTATGCAAGTATACTTGAGAAACGGTTGAGAAGAATTGTGGAATAAAAGCTTGGTGAAGAACAAGCTGGATTCAGGCCAAATAGAGGCTGTCAGGATCAGATCTTCGCTTTACGACAAACAGCAGAGAAAGCATGGGATTATAACAAAGATCTGTATTTAAATTTTGTCGATTTGGAAAAGGCATATGACAAGGTGCCAAGAGAGTAGCTATTCAATACGCTGCAGTTATATGGTGTCAATGGGGCATTATATCATGCAATGCTCAGTCTTTATTTGAGTTATAAGTCAGCAGTTAGAATTCAAGGAAGTACAGGAAGATGTTTTAATGTTAAATCTGGTGTGAGACAAGGATGTACATTATGCCCTGTGCTATTCATTATCTATATGGATCTCATTATGAAGGAAATTGGTATTAAACATGATATCAAAATTGGAGATGTTAATGTAAGCTCTTTGCTTTATGCGGATGATGTTATACTTCTAAATAAATCTGCTACAAGTCTGCAAGATTCTCTGACTAAATAGCTCTTGTAATAGATATGGTATGAAGGTCAGCAATAAAAAGACAAAGACAATGAAAATAGGCAAAATCATTGAAAATATCAACTGTGTTGTGAATGGAGAACCTGTGGAACAAGTAAAACATTTCAGCTACTTAGGCACGATTTTCAGTGAAGATGGTAAATTAAATATAGAAATAGACAACAGAATCAGCAAAGCTGGTATGGTGGGAAGTCAATTGAATAAATTCATATGGAATAAGAGAGAAATTAGTCGGAACACCAAATTAGCTGTATACAAGACAGTGTTCAAACTAGTTTTAACTTATGGATCTGAGAGCTGTGTCAGAAGTAAAACACTTGACCAAAGACTAGAGACCGCAGATACGAGAGTCCTGAGAAAGATTATAGGCATGAACAGATGGCATCAATAGCAAAATCATATTATAAACTAGGATATTAGGAAACAACTTGACCATAAAGGAATGCGTTAGCAGAGCTAATCACAGGTGTTAGGGTCACTTAAACAGAATGGGCGAGGAAAGATTAGCAAAACAAGTGTTTTCTGCCAGGTTGGCAGCATAACGACCCAGAGGAAGACCAAGATATTGGTGGATTGATATGGTACAAAGTGCCTTAGACGATAGAAATATAAGATCTGATAATGTTGGAGTCTTGACAAGTAGCAAACTGATTTCGAGGACAATTGTAGATATGAAGGTAGTAATGATGTAATTTTTTTCATGTAGTACTATCATATCCTGTACACCCCTTGAGGGTACATGGCAGGAATTTGATGATGATGAGTCTTAAGAAAAGGCTGGTTATATTCCACTAATTCGAGCCCTACCCTAGGGCCGTGACATAAAAACGTTTCACATTTCAGCTTATCTTTTATATATATATAGACTTTTACCCATTTAACACATTATTAAAATAAAATTTACACATTTTATTTGAGTGGAATGTTATTTACAAATTATGTGTGCTGAATCTAACATACAGAAAATAAATAAAGAAAAATACACTCTGTTGTTTTTCCTTAATCTTATTGTTAAATTTGTACTGCTGTTCAAAAGGAATTATTTCCTATGGTTGTCGGATTGCCATCACCTGGTTTTCGACAATATGACATTCATCTCAAAGTTTATTCATTTCTGATCATGGGAGTTTGTGAGTGTAGTAAAATTAAGGGTTACATTTATATTTTTTATAAACTAATACATATATTTTTGAGCATGGTATAAGCACAAAATCTTTCATTATGTTTCCAAAACATATAAAAGTACATGGAGTTTTTCACCTTTAGGGCAACCCAGATCATTTATATCAATAGGATGTGGGCATATTGATATAAATAATGTTTTTGATTTTTCTCTTCCTTTGGGGAGCAACATTTGATATTTGCATTTTGATTCTATAATGCAATATCTTCGTTTGTCCTGAGATAATAAACCAATTTCCCAGTTCAGCTGAAGGTTATATTTTATTAACCAAAAATTCTGTTTTTTTGCTCTTTCCAGTAATTTTTTCAAGTACATGGTGATTTTGTCAAAGTATATCTTTCTATAATTCCATCAGAAATACAAATTTCTTTAGGAAATAAAGTTGAACTCTTATTCAAAAAAATGGAACATGAATATTACCAATGATAACTGAAACTTCATATTTTTCACCCAATGTAGAGTTTTCATATTATTTTTCCTTCATTCTTCTTATATTACTTCATTTAGCACCACAAATATATAGTTATTTATTATTATTTCAGTGATTGTTAGCTCTGATCTTATATTTTATGTTAACGTTCCATTATAAAATTCCAAACAATTAGAACTTTACAATTAGAACTTAAGAAAATTTCAGACTTTTGTGGCTCAACCATTATTTTTACTTTACCAGGCACAAAACAACACCACAACACAATACAATAGCTGCAGTGGATGAACTATTGCCTTAAGTGAAGTCACTTGACTCGATTGTTTTCCTTATAGCGCTCTTTATCCTACCCAACACTGATCGTTCCATCAAAAATGAAACTTTCATGCAGATGCCTCATTGGCATGTTTTCACATGCTGGTGGATATGATGTTGATGTGTTTTTATCTTACTTTGTGTAAGATAAAATACAAATTTTGGGAAAGCCAAAATTTGTATTTATGTTATCTGCAGAGTACAATCCTTTTTTTCTGTACCAAACTTTTTTAAGAGTTTAAGTCACGTTTTTGGGTTAAATTATCTGCTGTCTCTCTGTAGAACCACCAAATTCTAACAGTTCGGATTTTCTATTATGAACGAAATATTTCCAGATAACTCAAACAATGTCAATATGTAGGAACAATTTTCTAAAATAATTAATCACATGATTTCAGTTATCCCCACTTTTTCCCCATTCCTGGCTTTAATTTCATAGTAGTGATTTTTTTACAATAATTAAACAGAATTGCATTAAGGTATATAAAATTATAGATTTATATAACAAATTCTAAACAGAATAACTGAATAAAAATTTCACTGTGGAAAACACAACAAAAAACAACACACATCTTTTTTCATTTAAATTTTGAAATGCATATTTTATTTTGCTGAAATATTACTATTTACAGAGAAAAAAAAATCCAACCATGTATTTGCCTAAAAATATTTCACAATATTTAGTTTACATTCTTAACATTTTCCAAAGAGTTCAATAAAGAAAATGTTCGTTACTCAGTGTTTCTTCGTTACATTACATCAATAAAATTGCATCATTACATCCACCAGAAGATGTCTGCTCAGTCAAGGGGAGATGAGCGAGCTCACCATTTGCGAATATCTTTTAGTGATGTCACCTCCAACTGATTCTGATAACTTCAGAGCAAGAAAAATGCATTGCTTGTGTGTGTGACCAGCTATTTTGATGTAATGTAACCAAGAAACAGTGACTAAGAAATATTTTCTTTATTGAACTCTTTGGAAAATGTTAAGAGTGTAAATTAAATATTGTGAAATATTTTTAGGTAATGCATTTGTAAACTTAAATGAACAAAGATGTATGTTGTTGTTGTTGGTGTGTTTTCCACGGTGAAATTTTTGCTCAGTTATTCTGTTTAGAATTTGATATATAAATCCATAACTTTATATACCTTAATGCAATTCTGTTATTTATTCTAAAAAATCACTACTTGGAAATTAAAGCCAGGAATTGGTGGAAAATGTGGGGAAAACTGATATCTTATAATTAACTATTTTAGAAAATTGTCAATTGCTACCTATTGGCATTATTCATATCATCTGTAAACATTAAACATTTCGTTCACATACTCAAAAACCTGAAATGTTATAATTTGGTGATTTTACAGAGACAACAGATAATTTAACCCAAAAACGTGACAAACCCTTAAAAACGTTTGGTACAGAAAAAAGGATTGTACTCTGCAGATAACAAAAATATAAATTTTGGCTTTCCTCACACAAACTTTCATGCAGATTACTCACGGACATGTGAAAACATGTCTATGAGTAATCTGCATGAAAGTTTCATATTTGTAGGAATGGTCAGGGTAGGGTAGGGTAGGGTATGGTAAAGAGTACTATGAGGAAAAATAATCGAATCAAGTGACTTTTCACTTAAGGCAATAGTCCATACACAGCAGCTATTATATTGTGTTGTGGTGTTGTTTTGTGCCCGGAAAAGTAAAAATAATGGGTGAACCACAAAAGTCTGAAATTTTCATTGAGTAAAGTTCTAATTGTTCTGAATTTTTTAGCAGAAAGGTAACATAAAATATAAGATCAGAGCTAATAATCACTGAAATAATATTAAATAACTATTTATTTGTGGTGCCAAATGAAGTAATGTAAGAAGAATGAAGGAAAAAGAATATAAAAAATCTACAGTGGGTGAAAAATACGAAGTTTCCGTTACCATTAGTATCATTGATGTTCAATTTCTTTTGAATATGAGTTCAACTTTAGTTCCTAAAGAAATTTATATTTCTGATGGAATTATTGAAAGATATGCCTTCACAAAATCACCATGTAGTTGGAAAGAATTACCTGAAAATGTTTAAAAACAGAATTCTTGGTTAATAAAATATAATCATCAGCTGAACTGGGAAATTGCTTCAATATCTCCGGAAAAACTAAGAGATTGGATAATAGAATCAACATGCAAATATCAAATGTTGCTTCACAAATGAAGAGAAAAAAATCAAAAACATTAATGATTTTAATAGGCAGACCTCTTGTTGATTTAAATGGTCAGGGTTGCCCTAAACGTGAAAAAATTCTGTGTACTTTTATATGTTTTTGTAAACATAACAAAAGATTTTGTGCACCAATGCTCAAAAATATATGTATTGGTTTATAAAAAAATAGAAATGTAACCAATTAATTTTACTACAATAACAAATTCCCACGATCACAAATGAATAAACTTTCAGATGAGTGTCACATTATCAAAAACCAGGTGATGGCAATTCCTCAACCATGGGAAATCATTCCTTTTCAAAAACACCACAAATTTAATAATTAATAAGATTAAGGCACAAAAAATAGATTGTATTTTTCACTTTATTTATTTTCTGTATGTTAGATTCAGTAAATACAATTTGTAAATAATATTTCACTCAAACAAAATGTAAATTTAAATGAACAACTTGCAAATTTAAGTAGGACCATATATATACAGTATATATATATATATATATATATATATATATGTTTTTTTTTTTTTGAAGTCACAGTGAAATTCACACGCATTATATTTATTTATTTATTTATTTTCCTCAGTTATTTTGGTTAGAATATGTAGTTAAACTGAATTTTAAAATTATAATAGAGAAAAATAACAAATCAATTTGAAAAAAAATACATAGAACCATATCGAAACTCTGCATCAAGAGATGTGAATATTCATTTGAAATAGTAAGAAATAACTATTTATTTGTGGTGGCAAAAGAATTTTCTAATAAGAAATTGCTAATGGAGAGATTCCAAACCCAAACACACATAGGCATGACAAAATTGCACTTCCAATTCAACTGTATGATGTCACTTTGGACAGAAACCGTAGGAAAAATATAGCATGACCCCAGTGTGAAATGAATTAAAGAAGAGTTCCAAACGGACAGAAATCCAAAGGAACAAGCATCACTAGATTTTCACGTTATTTACAGTAATTTCGTTCTTTCAACCCTGTGTGTGTGTGTGTGTGTGTGTGTGTGTGTGTGTGTGTGTGTGTGTGTGTGTGTGTGTGTGTGTGTGTGTGTGTGTGTGTGTGTGTGTGTGTGTGTGTGTGTGTGTGTGTGTGTGTGTGTGTGTGTGTGTGTGTGTGTGTGTGTGTGTGTGTGTGTGTGTGTGTGTGTGTGTGTGTGTGTGTGTGTGTGTGTGTGTGTGTTGTGCTGTGATTATATGGTTATAATTCAACTATTTTGGAATAGCTATGTAAATTCAGAAGAGCCATTCTGGAGAGAATGTAAGTTAATCTAAATTATCATAAGAAATTTTCTAGACTACATACAAAACTTCTTGTAATCCATTTAAATCTCCATTTATTTTTTTTTAAATGCCGTGTGGTTTTTCATTCAATAAAGAAATCACTTTTATCCGTAAAATCTGATGCCATCTCTTCACTCTTAACTAAAAATTCCAATAGCCCAAAACTTTTGTAATAAAGATAACAATAATTAGAAACGTAATGAAGTTTAAGATATTAAAATTTCAGATAATCAAAATATTCGGTTGAGTTATGTATATGGAAGGAAATCAAGTGTGTGTTTGATGGGACAGCAATGATAGCCTATAATTAATTATTCAGAAAATGTCTAAATGTTGCCACCCTCTCTCTTGACTCTAAACTAAGAATTCCCATATTTATTCAATTGTTCTGTTGGATCTTGCTTAATCCATTTGATTCTCCTTAACGATTAGCGATTTACCTATCTCAAAAATCTTTCTGAATTAATCTTAAAATACTTAAAATACACACACACACCGTTAATCCCTGAAGGGAAATTTTAGAGCCTTTAACGTATTAACTGTGGTGGAGCGACCTATAATCACTTGTCTCTATGTGTACTGTTACTTCGAATTTCCCTTACATTCCTACGATATGTGACCCTTTTTTGGTGCATAATTTATTTATTGTGTTTCTTCCCAATAATAAAAACAAATTTCACGTGCAAGAATAATCACTCCTGAAATGACCAGAAATGAGCGTTTGCAATGAATCTCTTTAGTAATAGTAAATTTGCTCTCTTTTGTTCTTCAAATCAGGGAAAAGGAACAAGACAACGTTATGTTCTTTCACTTTACTGACAATAGAGAAGAATTTTTCTCCCGAATTTTCCAATGTTTGTTCAAATCTAAGGTTTTAAAATGTTGTCCCACAGAGAGTGAGGCCCCAGTTTGCACCTAATGTGCTTTATGGTAAATATTGCCCTGCGCCCAAGACACTACTTCACACCTGCTAACTCTATGCAAAGCCCAAATTCGCCTTGCTCTGGAATATGATTTGTATATTTGGTTTGGTACACCAAAATACTCTCTCTAGATTGCTCGATTCTATCAAAAAGATGGGAATCCAGCTAATTAATTATTCCTCTCTCATACAAATCCACTTCAATCCCTCTCTCACAGACACATCAGAATACTATCTCTCTCTAGATTGCTCAATTCTATCTAGAAGAGAACAATCCAACTAATGATTGTCTTCTCTCTCCCATATATATATATATATATATATATATATATATATATATATATATATATATATATATATATATATATATATATATATATATATATATATATATATATATATATGCGCTCATTTTTTGTCCACCGGGTTTCCTTTCTATATATGCATATTATTTAATGTATGATTCTCCTGCAAGGTTTCTGTATCAAGAAACTAATATTTCATATTCCAAACAAAAGAACTGTTAAGGTGTCTTATTTTAACAATAAGTTCGTTTTTCTGTATGCATTATAATTAATAGTTATATGAAATTTGTGACAAAAGCATACTTTAGTATTTTCATAACAAAAGTCAACATCCGAACACACGATGGCTCCATTCTAGCATATGTTCATATACTCTATGTGCTAAAATGTCATTCTGAGGGAGGATGGGGGATGGACTCTATTATGCAGAAAAGTCCATTATCCCGAGCATTTTCTAAGCTCTTTAGATAACACAGAGTTCACTGTATTATTTGAAATTTATGATATTGGCATTATTTATTATTACTGTTCATTTTTATTTTATTTATTTATTTATTTTGTTTTTTAAATATTGCATTTTGTTCGAATTTTACCACTACTCTCATAATATATACTACTTGTAGTATATGTTTGTCAATTTTGCCTCATATTTACCATTAATAATGTGTTTTAAATCTGATTAAATAGTCATTTGTTCGATGTCCATATGATGAAAGGAAATTATTCATTCCACATAAACAAGAATAGTCAATAAATGCGTTTATTTGATCCATGAAAACAAAGACACGTCTGTCATATATAATTCCAATTTGTGAAGTTTTCTTACTTAGCCTAAACAGTGCATATCATTTTGGAAATCAGGGTAACAAATTTCAGTAGAGGAAATTGTTTTTTATCAAATTTCCTTTCACCAAGTTTTTTTGCATGCAAATATTATCAGTCCTTAAAATATTAAGGTTTCAAAATATCAAATGTAAAGAGAACTTTGATTAGCTGCAGAACTAGAAGGTACTCTTTTTAGAGTATACATTGAGTTTTAAATATATAGTAAATTAGTAATAAATAAGCCAGTTCATGCCTAAAAATGACTAACGAGTCTCAGATCCATAGTCTGCTGCCTGAAGAACAGCCATGGTTACCTCTCGGCCAACTAGCTTGCAAATAACAAATATGGTCTTCAATAGTGCAACTATGAATAAACAGCTGATGATAACAGGTGTCATCAAGAATACGTCATGTGCCATCATGAAAGAATGTGTTTCAAGTCCGTTTTTTTTTGGTCAGCAAATCTGTCCATGAATGGTTAAAGAAGTTGCATAGCTTAGTAATCTGAGTAGGCTAAAAAATTTGATAATCCATAAATCCATTTTAGTGAACAAACGTGTAACTTTTTAAAGGAAGCATCAAGTCTCAAATAAGGAACCCGGTAGTCTCACATCAGATAATGAAAATTATCTGCCTTCTAAAGACCATCACAAAAATCCATCCCACAGTGGAAATGAACCCATAGTTTGAACGTAGATACGCTATTAACTGAAAACACCTCGCATTTAGAGCTATAGTTCCACAAATTAATACTAGCATATCAACCTATTAACCCTAAAAGAAATGCTTTAAGAAAATGTACAGTTGTATTTAGTTTTATGTAATGGAATATTCAATAGCTGTGAGTTTTTGATTCATGAGATAATGGAGTATTTGTTTAACCAAAAATAATAATAATAAATAAATAAAAATCCAAAGCATAATTCCCAACAAGAAATTACTCATTCTGCAAGTGAAATCAGTTTAGAAATAAGTGAAATGTTCAAATACTTAATTCAAATGTCAGACAGTAAACATCCACTTACATGTTTGATTTTAGATCATGCACAATATTAATTATTTGTAGTATAGTTTTAATAACGCAGCACTAACATTTTGATTTTTGACTTCAGGAAAACATCATCATTGATAAGAAATCAACGATGCTATTAAACAAGCTGATGCACGCTTTGCATAAAGCTTTGCATGCAGACTCTGTTAATGGACAACAAATGGAGCTCCAACGACGGGGAGAGGGCAAAATGTTTTGGAGATGCTACTTTAATGCAGTATCATGTTTCTGATGAATTTAGAAGAAAATCTGGTATCATTTTTTTTTCTATATGGTTAAAATCAACGACAGTTTTTTTATGATTTGTTAAATAATTCACTTCTTAATAATTAATCAATGATTCCTTTTAATTATTAAAAATCAACTTTTTACTTCAAACTCTAATCTTCGGATATGAAATTATACTTTGAAACTTTTAAAAATTTAAATAACCTCTAAAATTTCACATTTCTGTATTTTGTATCATGCTGTGAAATCTGCAGAGTAAAAGGTTCATAAATTCAGTTGCTAAGGTGACCCTAAAAGTTGAAATGTTTCATTTGAAGCTCTCATAATGGTAAAATCACTTTGAGAGAGAGTAATTTACACCACTGAAAGAAGCATAATAAATGTTCTTAAAAGCTAAGATGATTACCAGCCTTTCACCCACAGATGGACTTCATAGATAATAATTTCTTTACTTTTTATTATCATCATCATCGGAAACATCCTAGGAGTCGAGGACTGAGAGAAGCGACCAATGCTCTGCGATATAAAAATCTAACTCTCACTCCATTTCTTGAGAGTATTTGAGAGTATGTGAACTACACATACTCTCAATCTGTCCTCATATTCTAGAACCCCCTTCATCCAGTGTAGTGGTAGAATTGTGTCATGTTGTATACATCCGTTGATAAGCAAATGATGCATTCATATCTGAGCAACCGCATCTGCGTTTGACACAAGTGTACCATCTGCGTTTGACACAAGTGCACCATCTGCAATCAACACAAAACAATTTTATCATTACGGTACAAGTAAAAGGATGAATGTGGAAGAAAAAATTTACTGAATTTCTTTTCTGATTCTGGTTGTTTTTCTTCATTCAGTACTTACAACTGTTCTGCTGATTTGGTCATTCTTATTCCCGTTATATTCTATCCATGCCATTTTTTCGTATGGATCTCTTGATTATTATTGATTATAAATTGGATTCATAATCCTTGATTATGGATCTCTTGATCCATAAAGTATGTCTGTTTAAATTAAGCACACATTCAGATGTTGCATCATTTATGCATCTTTTCATCCTTCACATTCAGTAATTAATACTTTGGACCAAAAACAATATTCTTCTGAGTTTTTCATAATTCCCAGCTTTGTAGGTGTGGACAGATAGTAAGATCCATAGCAGAGTCTGAGCAGAATGTACTGTGTCTATTATGATTAAGAAGATCAATTTAGCCCCCAACTATTTGTGTTGACCATGCCACAAAAGTCCATTAGAGTTAGAGTAAACCCTCTATTTAACGGACTTAGGATTTAACGGACAAAATTTCTGGTCCGTATGTCACATGTGAAAATTATGAAATTAATTATGAAATTATGAAAATCATGAAATTATGTTCAGGAGATGTCAAATTTAGATGTATGTTTTTGCCATAAAATACATCACTTATCCCGCCCATGGACCAGGGGATAATTCTGGCAACCAAACGAATATACCGCAAAACGTTTTTAGAGTCATTATCAGGATGAAGATAATGAAGAAGATACAAGAGGTCTGCGTAACTTACAAAACTTAAAAAGTTACAGTTTAAAATCTGCGATTTTTAATTTTGCGGCATCATGGAAAGAAGTGAAAGTTCAAACATTGAAGAATGGTTGGAAGAGTTTGCTTGGTGACGTAGATACAGACTAGATTACTAGATTAGCGATGAGGAATATGTTTTACAGTGGTTAGAAGAAGATGAAGGTGATCCTGGGTATCATATCATGACTGAAAATGAAATAGCAGATGAGTTATCTCTTTGGTAGATGAGGATGGTAGTGAAGATAATGAGGAAGAAGAAACAGCACTCCCAAATGTTAAATTATCAGTGATTAGATCGCATCTCGACGATCAAATAACATTCATTGACATTTCATCACATAACGAAATTCAGCTTTATTACACACATTTTCGTAATTTTAGGGAGTTAATCATAAAAAAAAAACAGAATTTCAAAAGTTCAAAAAAACTTCATAGGTTTTCAAAGCAGGATTACCTGAACCAAGCGCCTCAACATCAGACATTAACTTCAGGCCAGAACGAAAGTGTCTGGATATATCATCATCCGAGGACGAATAAATAGGAAAAATATTTTGTGTTTTTATAAAATTTAAATTTTGTTTTCTTTTAAGAACGTTGTTTATTTAAATATAATTAAAGCTTATTTTCGGAAAAATGTTTGTTTATGTATTTCGATATAGATCGCAGACTTGTTTTTTTACAATCTCAAAACCATGGTGAGGTTATAAGCAATAATACATATAGGAAACGTTTCTGTGAAATTAAACTTTTCATGGATATAGTACTTAATTTTAATTACATAAACGTTTCTACATAAGTAAAAACATGTAATAATGAGCGTGTATTTTCTTGATCACAGAACTAATGTAAATACCTATTTGGGAACATTGATCAAGTGTAAACAGATAAGTATTTTAATACCGACTAGTTTCACCAAATTTAAGCTATTGGCATCGTCAGGGTACAAGCACTGAGGTTAAAACATATCACAAAATAGATCTTAACTGTAAATTCTAAAAATTATAGTTACAAACTAAAATAGCATTGGATGTGAATAATACACGTATTGCATGTACATGATTTACTAGTTGTTGCTAAGGAACATTCTATAGTTAGCATTAAAGTTCATTTCTTGTGTGTTCAGGGATCTAATTAGGGGTTTTCATATCTCTGGAAGTATTAAACCTTGGTTCCTGTTAAGGTTATCTGTAGTGTGTGGGACTGTGGCTGCTTCTTTAAACATTCGATAGCGGTAGTCTTCCTCTATGTAAGGGGTACAACTTTTGTCCCACTCAATGATATCGTTTGTTGTGGAGAAATGTGATGACAGGCCTGATAAGTCTTGTCTATTATTTATAGCATAACCAATGTGTTCCTTCTGCCTAATCTCGAGGCTTCTCGAAGTCTGGCCGATGTAACTTAAACCACATGAGCATGGGATATTATAGATTCCAGCATACTTATAGAAAGGATGGTATCTTTTGAAGATCGTTGTAGTTTACAAATTGTTTCTATAGGTTTGAGGAGATTAGCGAGCTTATTAGAGATACTGCTCACATACCGAATGGCGATTGTTGTAATATATTGATCCACTACAAAGAGAACGAGAAGACACTCAATATATTACAACAATCGCCATTCCGTATGTGAGCAGTATCTCTAATAAGCTCGCTAATCTCCTCAAACCACACAAAATAAGAGTGACATTCAAATCTATAGAAACAATTAGTACACTACTACGATCTCCAAAAGATACCCATCCTTTCTATAAGTATGCTGGAGTCTATAATATCCCATGTTCATGTGGTTCAAGTTACATTGGCCAAATTTCGAGAAAACTCGAGATTAGGCAGAAGGAACACATTGATTGTGTAAAAATAACAGACAAGACATATCAGGCCTGTCATCTCGTCTGAAATTTAGTTTTCATCTGGTGATTGTTGGGAATTTATTACTGTAGTAAAATTAAGGGTTGAATATTTATTTTTCTGAAACCAATACATATATTTCTGAGGATTATTAAAAGCACAGAATCTTCTGTTATGTTTCCAAAAGCATTTAAAAGTACCCATAATGTTTTCACGTTATGGGTATCCAATTTTATTTAAATAAAGAACAGTCCTCCCTATTAACATCCTCAATGTTTCTGATTTTTCTCTTCCTTTGGTGAGTAATATTTGATATTTGCATGTTGATTCTATCATACAATTTCTTAGTTTGTCCAGAGATAGTAAACCAATTTCCACACTTCAGCTGATGGTTATATTTTATTAACCAAGAATTCTGTTATTTAACCCTTTCAGTTATTTCTTTCCAACTAGAAGGTGATTTTGTCAATGAATATCTTACAATAATTCCAAAAAAATACAAATTTCTTTAGGAAATAAATTTCAACTCTTACTCAAATGAAATTGACAATCAGTAATTCCAATCATAACTAAAAATTCGTATTTTTCACCCACTGTCGATTTTTCATATCCCATTTCCTTCATTCTTCTTCTTCTTAGATTACCTCATATGGCAGACAAAAAAAAGTTATTTATTATTATTATTATTATGGTTATTATTATTATTATTATTATTTCACTGATTATTATCTCTGCTATTATATTTTATGTTAACTTTCTGTTAGAAAATTCTAAACAATTAGAACTTTTCACAAAGAAACTTTCAAAGAATTTTGTGGCTCACCCATTATTTTTACATTATCAAACACAAAACACCACAACACAAATCAGCAGCTGCAGTGGATGAATGATTACCTTAAGTCCAAAGTCACACGACTCTATGGTGTTTTCTTATAGTACTGTTTACGCTTACTATATGCCCTACCCTGACCGTTACTTCAAAAATGAACCTTTTGCACAGATGACTTAATGGCATGTTTTCGCATATTGTTGGATATACTGTTGATGTGTTTCTGTCTTAATTTGTGTGGGAAAAGGTAAAATTTGTATGTGTTATCTGGAGAGTACAAACATTTTTTCTATAACAAACTTTAAGAGTTTAAGTCGTATTTTTGGTTTATTATTCTGACTTTTTTAAAAATAATTAAACAGAATTGCATTAAGATATAAAGTTGTGGATTTAAATATGAAGTTCTAATCAGAATAACTGAGTAAAAAATTCACTGTAGAAAAACACAACAAAAGAACACATCTTTGTTCATTTAAGTTTACAAATGCATATTTATTTTGCTGAAATACCATTTACAAGTATATTCACTGAGAAAAATTCGAAAAACATGCAATTATCTAAAAATATTTCACAATATTTAGTTTACACTGTTAACATTTTCCAAAGAGTTCAATGAACAAAATTTTTGTCATTCAATGTTTCTTGGTTACATTACATCAAAATAGCTGGTCACACAAAAGAGGTTTTAAATCAGATACCATTGTAAGCACACCTCCATACATTTGATATTGTGTCAGTCTGGAAATGACACCATGCCTCCCTAAACATTCTGTGTATTCTTTTGTCACCATATATACAGAAATAATTTTTGTAAAATGTTTGTAAATGTCCCAAAATAAAGAATCTTTATCGAATTGGATAAAATCTTGAAAGTCTAATTTTACCATTGATGAATTTAAATGATTATCAATAATTTTCCCCAAGATAGGAATAGCTGGTAATTCAGTTTCTAAAAATAGTAAATGATTATCAATATCGTATATTTTTGGTGAAAATCGCTCAGCTTCTTCCCAACTAATATAAAAAACTTTACTTCCATTAGCTCCTGTATATTCAAGTATTAGTTCCCCATCTTGGCATTTCAGAATGTAACACTCACTTAGGTCCATTTCATAGTCAACTCTTCTTTGCAAGTAGCCGAGGATATTAGACCACTTCCTGCATAACTTTTCCCAAGTGCTCCTGAATAAATACATCACAATATACCTATCTTCGAAAATAATAATCCATCCATTTAGAGCTATGTGAAAAGTTTTGTCTCGTGCTATTTTCATGAAGAAAGAAAATTTCAATGACTTTTGTAGCTTACCCATTATTTTAATTTACTCTCCTGGATACAAAACACCACAACACAATATGATAGCTACAGAGGATGAACGAATTGGTGTAACTGCAAAGACACTTGACTCATTTGTTTTTCCTTATAGTACTGTTTACCTGACCCTTAATCCTGACCATTCCATCCAAAATGAAACTTTAGCACAGATGATTCATGGACATGTTTCTACATGCTGTTGGATATGATGTTCATGTGAGATTATCTTACTTTGAGACATCATAGGCAAAATCTTATCTCTGTTGTTGGGATGGGGAAAAATAGCATTAGGGGGTAGAGGTGAAAATCTCATCAAGAGGGTGACAGAGGTCTTCCCTGCAATGCTCTTCACCTCACCCCTAACCCCATCATCCCCCTATTCTCCCCTCTCCTCCAGAAGATGTCTGCTCCACCTAGTGGAGATGAGTGAGCTCATCATTTGTGGATATCTTTTAGTGAGTGATCACCTCCAAATGATACTGATAACTTTGCAGGGAAAAAAATAGTATTAGGTGGTGGAAGTGAAAGGGTAGTCAACAGGTGACAGGGGTCTTCCCTGCAATGCTCCCTCTCACTCCCCTCTTCTCCCCATCTCCTCCAGAAGATGCTTGCTCAGCCTAGTGAGATGTGCGAGCTCATCCTTTGCAGATATCTTTTAGTGATGTCACCTCCGACTGATACTGATAAATTTGGAGAAAAAAAACGTGTTTTTTTTAGAACATTTATGAACATCTTACGAAAACTGTTTGTGTATATTTGGTGACAACAGAATACATAGAATGTTTTCTGTTATCACCAAATGGGAGGCATGGTGTCAATTCATTACTGACACAATACAAACGTATGGAGGTGTGCTTACCATGGTATCTGATTTAAAACCTCTTTTGTGTGACCAGCTATTTTGATGTAATGTAACCAAGAAACATTGAGTAACAAAAATTTTATTCATTGAATTCTTTGGAAAATGTGAAGAGTGTAAACTAAATATTGTGAAATATTTTTAGATAATTACATGTTTCGAATTTTTCTCAGTGAATATATTTTTAAATAGTATTTCAGCAAAATAAAATATGCATTTGTAAACTTAAATAAATGAAGATGTGTGCTTTTGTTTTTGTGATTTTGCACAATGAATTTTTTACTCAGTTATTCTGATTAGAACTTCATATTTAAATCCACAACTTTATATCTTAATGCAATTCTGTTTAATTATTTTTAAAATACTCATGATTATTAACCCAAAAACGTGACTTAAACTCTTAAAGTTTGGTATAGAAAAAATGTTTGTACTCTCCAGAAAACGCATATACAAATTTTACCTTTCCCCATACAAAGTAAGATAAAAACACATCGACAATATATCCAACAATATGCAAAAACCTGTCATTGAGTCATCTGCACAAAAGGTTCATTTTTGAAGGAACGGTCAGGGTAGGACATATAGTAAGTGTAAACAGTACTATAAGAAAAAACCACAGAGTCGAGTGACTTTGGACTTAAGGTAATCATTCATCCACTGCAGCTGCTGAATTGTGTTGTGGTGTTTTGTGTTTGGCAATGTAAATATAATGGGTGAGCCACAAAATTCTCTGAATGTTTCTTTGTGAAAAGGTCTAATTGTTTAGAATATTTTTAACAGAAAGTGATTAAGAAAGTGATTAGAAGAAAGTAACAGAAAGAAAATAAAATATAAGATCAGAGCTAATAATAATAATAATAATAATAATAATAATAATAATAGATAACTAATTATTTGTGGGGGCCATATGAAGTAATCTAAGAAGAAGAAGAATGAAGGAAAACGATTATGAAAAATCGACAGTGGGTGAAAAATACGAATTTTTGGTTATCATTGGAATAATTGATTGTCAATTTCTTTTTAATAAGACTTCAATTTTATTTCCTAAAGAAATTTGTATTTCTGATGGAATTATTTTAAGATATGCATTGACAAAATCACCTTGTAGTTGGAAAGAATTACCTGAAAGAGTTAAAAAACAGAATTCTTGGTTAATAAAATATAACCATCAGCTGAAGTGGGAAACTGGTTCACTATCTCTGGACAAATTAAGAAATTGGATGATAGAATCAACATGCAAATATCAAATATTACACACCAAAGGATGAGAAAAATCATTAACAAGGTTAATGATTTTAAATACATTAACAATATTAATAGGGAGGCCTGTTCTTTATTTAAATGAAATTGGATGCCCAAAACGTGAAAACATAACATGTACTTTTAAATGATTTTGGAAACATAACAGAAGATTTTGTGCATTCAATAATTCTCAGAAATATATGTATTAGTTTCAAAGAAATAAATATTCAACCCTTAATTTCACTACAGTAATAAATTCCCAACAATCACGAGATGAAAACTAACTTTCAGACGAGAGTCACATGTTCAAAAACCACATGATCGTAATTCCACAAACATGGGAAGAACCTTTTAACAACAGTTCA
Source organism: Typopeltis vanoorti (assembly GCF_054136105.1). Classification (NCBI taxonomy): domain Eukaryota; kingdom Metazoa; phylum Arthropoda; class Arachnida; order Uropygi; family Thelyphonidae; genus Typopeltis; species Typopeltis vanoorti. Next base: position 119,573,788 of record NC_143556.1, on the reverse strand, counting down.
AATTTGACAATAAGAAGATTAAGGAACAAAAAATATATATTGTATTTTTCACTTTATTTATTTTCTGTATGTTAGATTCAGTAAATACACTTTGTAAATAATATTTCATTCAAATAAAATATGTAAATTTAAATGAGCAAATTAGGTGTTGTTGATGTGTTATACAAATTAAGTAAGACCATAACATTTTTTTCCTTGTGAAATTTCATGCCTCAAACTAACCAGACTTTTTTTGACTCAGAGAATTGCAAGTCTTATTTGTTCATGCAAGCCCTCACATATTTCATGAAACTGTGAACTCTTGGATGCAAAAGGAATAATTGGGTATTATATTAATAGCCAGAATTTTAGTGGAGAAGATTTCACCTGAAAAGTCACAATAGTGTTAGAATTTGGTTATTTTACAGAGCCATTAGTTATTTTAAACCAACACATTACTAAAACTCTTAAAACGATTGCTGTAGAAAAAAGGTATCGTAGTGTGCAGATAAAATCAAGTGAATCAACATGCATATATCAAATAATACTAGCCATTGGAAGAGAAAATAAAAAAATTAAAACATTATAGAACTTAATAGCCCAAACCATTCTTCATTTAAATGATACCAAATGATGAAAACAATATTTGCTTGAATTTCAAAACTTTGAAAAACCTGATGAATTTCTTATTTGCTGTGATCATAGATATTTATTTGAGGGTAAAAATTTTTTCTTTCTTTCTTTCTGAGCTAATTTTCATTTGAAATAAGAATAAATAATTATTTATTTGTATGAGAAGAAATATCTAATATATTAATTATGTTAAAATATATAAATGTGAATATCCCTACTGTGAAATAAATGTCGGGCTGAGAGGACAACAGTCAATTGGGAATGAATAATTTTATTCATTCCTCACTAAGGAATGAATAAAATTATTCATTCCTTAGTGAGGAGTGAATAATTTTAGGATACGTGTCATAAGAATTTTACACCAGAAAAACAATCGTATGTCGCCGAACTTATAATACTGCCCAAAACATCAAAGGGAGAATATGAGTCATGAAAAAGGTGACATTCGTATTGCTGCGTGGGAAGTATTATCAAACCCTGAAGTAAGACCAGGAGAATTCCAATCCCCCAAGTCAGAAAAGTTTACAAGTAGATACAACAATTACCGATCGCTGGCAGATATATTTGTCAGCAAAAGACAGTTTGAGGTTACACTCACCACCTTGGGCATAGAAACATAGTATGACCAATGGGAAGGAATTAACGGTGTACCAAATGGACAGAAAATCTAAGGAACAAAAGTTAAATAGTTTTTCAGGTTATTACAGAAATTTTGTTCTTTCAAGCCTGTGTTTTCGTGTGTTGTGTTGTGGATAAAAATTAAACTATTTTGGTATATCTATATACATTATGAAGAATCATTCTGGAAAGATTGTATGTAAATTTAAATAATCATTAGAATTTCTAGCCTACATACAAAAAAGTTATTGTCAGTGTTTATATCTCCGTTTATTTTTAATTAATTTTTTTAAATACTGTTTGGTTTTTTCTCTTCATGTAAATTAAAAAAAAACACCATTACCCAAACATTAGTAAACAAGATAACATTAATTCGAAAAGAGGTTGTCATTTGCCAATAATCTTTTAGTCATGTAACCTTTAACTGATAGTGGTAACATCAGAGCAAAAGAAAAGTGTATGTTTGAGGGACACCAGCATATAATTAAATTATTCAGAAAAGGCTAATCACAGCCGCCACTAGACTCTACTACACTCTAAGAATTCCCACCCATTAACAGGAAAGAAATAGCCCAAAATGTATAAAAAAAGTGTTTGTTTGAGTGACATCAGCATATAATTAAATTATTCAGAAAAGCTCGAAACTCTTCTGCCGCTAGACTCTACCTACTCTACTCTAAGAATTCCCACCCTTTAACAGGAAAGAAATACCTCAAAATGTATTGAAAAATTAGTACAGCCATCTATAGAGAACCAAAGACAAAACATGACAACAATGATGGATGTGTGTCACCCTGGGAAAATTCCAACATATGTTATCTGAAAAACATCGCTCACAATTCCATAGGCAAACCAAAACACCCTGTGGTATCACAGAGAGACATATGTTCCCCAGAAATTTCCAAACACATAACGTCATGATTATTATCTCTAAATATCACTCACAATGCTATAAGCAAACCAAACACACCACATGATGTCCCTGAGAGATGAGGGCCAGCAAAATTCCAAACATTCCAAACTCTATAATAACACACATCCACATTACGATTCCTTATTTTATCTTGATCTTGATCTGGTTAAAAGTGTCGCACCAATCATGACACAATTCCCTATCCACTAATATATCTTCCTTTCCATTCAAAACAATAACGTCACTTATTTAAAACTAACAAATGATGTCACTTATCTTCATCTGATAACAACAAACATTCATGTCATGATTCCTTATCTTAACTTGATCTTGATCTGGTTAAAAGTGTCCCACCAATTACGATACGATTCCTTATCCACTAATATATCTCCCTTTTCTATTCAAAACAAAAACGTCACTCATTTACAACTAGCAAATTATGTCACTTATTGACAACAACAACTATGTCACTTATCTATATCTGAAAACAACACACACCCATGACACGATTCCTTATCTTATCTTGATCTGGTCAGAAATGCACCACCAATCCCAATCACAACACGAATCCTTATCCATCTCCAATAGTTCCATACAAGAACCAAAACACAAGAACTCACATCACTGGCACATATGCCACCAGGGAAATTCAAATTCCAATCTCATGACGTCACACCCACAACGACGTCATCATCTCTACAATTAATCACGTCACAATTCCTTATCTTATCTTGATCTTGATCTGGTTAGAAGTGACACCCATACTACTCACGTTGTCTGACGATTTCATTTCGCAGGATATTATACAGTGTAGTGTATGCGAAATGTATGCATTAAGAAAATTAAAGAATATGTGGAAGGAAATTGAAACTGGAGAGAGAGAGAGAGAGTATGTATTAAGTGTTTTAAAAGTGAGTGTCGGTTAGGTGACGAGAATGCAACAAACACCAACGATAAGATGGATAATGATGTTAACCTCCCAACTGGCCGGTGTGGATGAAATATTCAACACTCCCTAGCTTTTTTAATGGATCAAAACTTCGTTGGCATTCTACCTTTTATCATGCCATTACCTTCCTCTGCCATTAATCTTTACAGCTATTCTATAGCCATTAGTGGATTAACTGTTACTGAGTGACCTTTGTGTCCCCTCCCCATGTCTTTACGTCTATTGTGTTGCTTAGAATTTCATTTACTGTCCTAAGTTATTTGACTTTTCTTGCCTCTAAAATGATTTATTGTGTCTCTTCCCAAAAATCGAAACGAATTTCACATATGCGAAAAAAATCAATCTTGAAAATGACCACTGATCAGCTTTTGCAATGAATCTGTTTAGTGATAGTAAATTTGGTGTATTTTATTCTACAAATCAGTTCACCAGAGGCGTAGCACTGATTGTTCTTTCACTTTACGTATAATAATTGAATAATTTTTTTTCGAATTTTAGAATTTTCAAATGTTTGCTTTGAAAATATTATGTCAAATATTTATATTTTTAAATAATATTTATTGAAATAAATATGTCCTTTTGCTTTCGTTTCTAGCGAAATAGCATTGTATGGATCATCACATTTCAGATTTAGAAACGATTTTTTGTTATTCTTAAAGACAAAATTAAAAAAAAATGTTAAAATGCTACATTGCATTACTCGGTTTCCGATTGTGTGTCTTTTTGGTATCAAAAATTTATATCCAATGATATTTTAGCAGGGATTCTTCGCCTTTGTCATTTATTTATTTATTTATTTGTATTATGCATATTACGATAATATCTAGTGCACATCCTCGTAGATATGTTAAAAATATAATGTGAAAAATATCATATACGGATTGATTCAAAATTTTTGCTCATTTTGAAGATTTTCTAATGCTCCCCCCCCTCCTTATCCTCTCCTAGAACTCACAGGTTTGAAAGCTTTTCTAGACAGCATTCAAAATCAATTACTTCATTTTACCATTTTGACAAAAGATATACGGCAATCAGATTGTATTGTGAAGCTTCTAATTCTGTTCTATTTATTGGCAATCTAAAACCAGCTATTCTACTGTCCGCTGAAATTATGTGAACTTTTAGAAATAATATGCTATATTTTCGCCATGCAAAATTGTTTATATGCATACCACAAAAGAAAGTTCAGTAGTATTAATTGTGTTTGTTTTTCTTTTTAAAATCTAAATATTACTTCTTCTGCTGTTGAAAGCTATTTCTGGAATAATCTACGTCTTCTAAATACTTGGTAATATCCTCTTAGCTGGAGGAATAGTTGAAGGCTTATTACTCTCAGGGCTATTGAGAAGAAAGGGGAGAACACTCAAGTGCCTCAGGCTGTAGTGCAGAATATGTCAAGAATGTCTTGTTTCCTTTTCGATTGTTGAATACCTATATCCTAACAGAAATACAGATATTTCGTTTACATGCTTATACATTATTTATGCCAAAATAATTGCTTAATTTATAACGATCAGTTTCACTTTTATTATCAAAAATTAGAAATTAAATCATACAATTATCTTGAAAAAGAGGATTTGAATTATTTTCAAAGAAAATGTGCATATGGGTTTCATAATCTTCTTTTTTTTGGGGGGAGGGTATAGACCTAATCAATCTGCGGATATTTCAGATAATTTATTTCATAAATCGTTTGCAAGACAGCTGTTACAAACGTAAATCACTTGGGGAACATACCCATTCATTTTAGTGTAAAATAGTAGCAAAGGTTTAGTTACTTTAGATATCTAATCTAGAAGAACACGTTATGTTTGCTGAGATTGGAATCTTACGTGAATAATTTTTCTGACATGATTTCTCTATTCGTTATAATATAACCAATTTCCAGATTTTTTTCCCTCCTGCAGACTTCATGTTATATGCAGTGATTTCTTCTTTGTACTACAAGAAAAAAAATCAGATAACAGGAGAAAAGCATGTAGTATTTTCTTTTCCACTGGCTGAATTTACAATGTTCTTTCTTTGTGTTTTGAAAAGAAAGTGCAAATGACTTTTTTCTTACTATTTTTGCCATTATAACATCTCATATAATTATAAGAATGACATTTTACCGTTTTTCTCCCACACGAGAAACAGAAATAAGGTAGTAATAATATTGTTGATTCTGCCAAACTTCATTGTAACAGAAATTTTTATTACAAAACTTTGTAATATATATATATATATATATATATATATCTCCGAAACAAGAATTTTGGAACCCATATCACATCAATGTTGAGTGTTGGCAAGGTGAAAATGTTCCCGTTATTATTTATATATTTCATTTATAAACTAGGGGGCTATGCCCAACCCCCCCCGTGTTCCGGTATGGTAGACTAGTTCTCCTTCAATTGTGATAACTCGAAAGGGGGTTCCGCCCGTGAATTCTGATGACTCGAATGTTGAAGACTCGACACTCAGGGTTTCAAAACGCCCCTGAGTTTCAAAACGTTTCGATAAACATGACATAAAAAGGCTTATCATTATATATATATATATATAGGGTACATTTTATTTCATTATTTTTTATTGTTTTCATAAAATACTTGACCTGGAATACTCTTTCCAGTTTCTCTATGTCATAAAAAGAACTTAAAAATTAGCTTTCAAGATGAAAAAGAAACAGTGCATTCGGGTATCCCTCTATCAATATTTGTAGTCCTGAAAAGGACTGTTTTGATGGCCTTGAAAACAAACATTTTTTATTTCATACTGTTCAGAATTTAAAATTCTTGAACAGCGTGGAACACCTTGAAGCAAGGGTAAGCACACCAAGCAGTTTTACACTTAGGGCACCAGATTTTTTGTTTCCTTTCTGATATTTTTTTTATTACATACATAATATTTGCGTGCAGGTTTTTTTTTTTTTATTAGCCGTTGGTGGTAGATTTTCGGGATAATGGTTGGAGTTAGCAGCGTTCAACCTCAGATGTCTGGCAGGATTTCCGTTTTTCTGCTTGATGAAGAAGGTGCATGTGCATGCAGCAATGCTGTCGCAATTTCTATTCTGTATTCTAGACATGTTATGGTAGACAACATTTTTTCTTGTACAGGAGGAAACTGTTCCAAATAACAAAATCCAATACATGTCCAAACACTTTTTTTGTAATATTTTTTATGCTGTTTCCTCATTACAGAGTAGAATGATAGCTGCTGATCGCACCTGTCGACTCCACCCATAGTGTCGTTGTATGCACAAACAGCAATGGGTTTTTTCTTTCTTCAAACCATGCTTCTCCACGGATTCCGTTGATGGATTGTGCAGGGAAGATAGCAGAAAAACATCTTTTTTGTCTTTCCAACGTAGTGCAAAGACTTTCCCTCACTGATAATTTCGGATTTCCCCCTTCGATAGCTTTCCTGAAGCCAGATCTGGAGGCATATCTCGCCTTTTTGCATTTACAGTACCATAACTATCTGTACGATGCTGTAAAAGCAAATCAGCGAGTTCAGGACACATATATAGTAATTATCCATTATAATGCAGTAACCTTTCCCCAGTAAAGGGTCTAGTAACTGCATTACTGCACGCATCGACAAGGGGAGATCCGAATATTTATCGTGCTCGATTACAGTTTGCTTTCCCGTATAAGGTTTGAAATCCCAAAGATATCCACTTTCCGATTCGCAAAGCATAAACAATTTTACTCCATACTTCGCTTTCTTTTTGGGAATATACTGCTTACATTTCAGTCCACCTTTGAATGGCATAAGGCTTTCATCGACACTCAAGTTTCTCTCAGGAATGTAGAGTGATCTACATTTCTGACGGATTTTCATCAGAAAATCATAAATTTTGTTGAGGACTGGGCAAGGATGTGTTGCCTGATCGTATTCCTCATTATTCTGAAAATGCAAATACTTCATGATGAGACTGAATTGTTTTTCAGTCATAACATCACGAAACATTGGCGTGTTCAGAATCCAGTCTGTAGACCAATACATTTCGAGAGCGGGCTTTCGAAATGTATTTCGAAACTTCGGGTTTTCCACTTTCTTTATTCTGATATTGCATTTGAAGGATGACAGTGATTTTAAATATTAATTTCACCTATATCCGAATATCACATAATTTCCTGATTTATAATAATCAGGAAATATGTATATTGTTAGATTTATAATTTGCTAATTTATAATAATCACCAGAAAGTTTCAGTATCGAAAAATTAAAGTTATGTGGAACAATTACTAGAGAAAAATAACGAATTAAATAAAAACTGTACCTATGTTTCATAACAGTTTTCGGGTCTGTGTGGTAGTAATGCAACGGGGGGGGGGGGGTTTAAACTATCAGAGGCGAAATAAAGTTCAATTCTATTGTAAAAATATGGAAATGAAATTTCACATTTGATATACATATTTTGAATGACAAAAATAAGCAAATATATCGCTTACTTTAAAAATTGGAGAATAAAATATCTGAATTATGCAGAAAATATAAATTTAAACCATAACTGTTAATATCATTTTGTAATGACCAATTATACAAGGAAACCAAGAAAGTGAAAGTACAGATTACTATACAACATGAAGAAAAAATTTAGTAATATGATAAAAGAATTTCATGTTATTCTCTATAAAGCAAAGTTGCTCAAGGATGTCCTAAAGGAAATCTGTGAAGTATTATTCGATTTCTATGGTTTTGTACAAAAATAAAATTAATATAATCTGGAACGTCGGCAGCCGGTTTTCTTTTCTTTTTTTAAAAGAATATTTCAAATAATCATCGTGAATTAATTTCTTCGAGAACAAAGAAAAATCTTTTGTCTAGTAAGCGATTAGAAAAAAAATAGCTCAAAAAATTAAAAAATTAAATTGGTTCTCCAAGGTAAGGCAATATTACAGTGAAGCAATTATGCAAGATCTTGATTTTGTCCAGAAATTAAAATTGTATTGTACAATAAAAAGAGAAAACAAAATATAAATAATTTCTCTATTTTTAGTCTATCATATATAACTAAAATCCAGTTAACCAGCATGGAACAAGAAAGTCCGTTTCTTCTTATAGGCAACTGAGAGGCAGCTACGAACGGGAGATAATCCGATTAACCGTTCTCTTCAGCGTGAGAGTTTATCACACCTAATGGACATGGCAGTCAAATTGCACTTCTTATCCAGGGTCTTTAAACAGGTTGGCTGAAACATATTCAGATTTAGTTGGACGTCTATAGACGTCCTAGCCGGTAGGGAGGTTAATAATGTCGAACATGTGGACATATATAATGGACATGAAAATAGATAAGAACGAAATGGATATCAATAAAGAAATAGCGTGCTTAGATGTTATTCTTCATAATACAAAGCACGAAATTGAAAAGCTGCAGAAGTGGCAAGAGTTAAGCAGGGCTGAAAAAAGAAAGAAGCGGGTGATCCGAAAGAATAATATAGACTGACCGAACAAACAAGAAAAACAAATTAAGAAGGAAATTATGTTGTATGGAGATTCAATGATCAGGGGAGTGCTTAATGAAAGTATGACAAAATCGTGTTTCCTGAGAGCAAAAATTCATGATATTAGCCACGCAATCCGGATTCAAAAACGTAAATCGAAAGAAATGATGATTGTCTTGGTTGGTATCAATGATTTGAGAGACGAGAAGTATTTTATGAGGGAGGATGTAAAGGAGTTGTTAGAAGAGGCAAAACTGAAGAGCGAGAAGGTGAAGATCTCCTACCACACTGTGATAGAGGCAAATTGAGGAGGAGGAGGGCATTGATAGCCAATGAGTCTATATGTAAATTTTGCAAAAGAAATTATATAGAATTTGTGGATCTGTGGCAGGGCCACTTTTATCATAAGGTGCAATCTGGGCCTCACTTTAAAACTATATATTTTACAAACATTGAAAATTCACAAAAAAAATTTTTCTGATTGCCAGGAAAGTGAAAGAACATAAAGTTGTACAGATTTGCTGTCTTGTTCTGTTGTACAGATTTGAAGAATAAGACAGCAAATTTATTATTACTAGATTCATTGCAAAGGGTGATCTCTGGTTATTTCATGGTTGATTATTTTCACATATGTGAAATTCGTTTTTATTTTCATAATAAATAAATTGTGCAGCAAAAAGGATCAAATATCTTAGGACAGTAAAGGAAATTCCAAGTGACACAAAGGTTACTCTACCACAGTTAATCCGTTAATGACTCGAAAATCGCTGTTCAGGGATTAAACGGCAAAGGGGGTAATTGTATGATAAAAGATAGAATGATGATTAAGTTTTGATCCATGAAAAATGCTCGGGTAGTCGGCTATTCATACACCTTGGCCGGTAAGGAGTTAAGTGTCGTTCGTACGCACGCATAAAAACTAATAGCTTAGTTACCGTATACGAGTCATATATACTTAATTATATGGTTAAAGTAGTTGTCGCAGTCGGTAAGAATATATTTTTCAATGAATTTATTCTTAACTTACTATGACTCGTTTATTTTAACAAAACCAAGATACCACTGTTTGTATTTTTGTATATTTTAGATTTTAATGTAATTATTTATGTTTATTTTGGATTTAATAAATATTTTTTTCACTTCTGGTAGTATAATACCTATGATTATGCAAGAAAGTTTGAATCCGGAGTTAGTAAAAGAAAACGACTCGGGAAAAGGAAAAACAGCTAAATAGTCAAAAGGGGTAATTTTGTCTTTCTTACGTTCTTCTGAAAATGAAGGATGTGAAGAATTTCATACAACTGAAGTTGCATACCTCAAGCTTCTCGGAATGAAAGCGAAGCATAGGTATCCGTATCAGGAGGAGACGAAAGTGGAAATGAAGATCAAAATAATGTGGAAAACATAGAAGGATAGAAAGAAGTAAATGACACAAATCAAGAGAGTTTTGAAGAAATTTTTCAATTGGAGTCTGTACTTACCAGCAAGCAAGCTATCTCTTATTCTACCGATATAGCAGTGTGGTCAATTAGTGTTAACGAAGCGTTTATCGAGCATATTTTAATAAATATGCCTCAGAATGTCGGTAAAATCGAAAATTTAAAAAAGAATACACAGAAGGCAATAGAATGTATGTCAGAAATGCAAATGAATCACATTTTTGCTGTAAAAAGGCGAATGGAACAAAGGAGAAACGAGAGTCGCTAATTTTTTCAGAAACCAGCAAAGCAATTTACTGCTCTGTTTGTAAAGTGTTTTCTAAGTCAAATTATTGGTTATTGAAAGGTTTTAATGACTGGAGATAACACAAACCTTGTGTGATCCTGAGCGTTTTACTGAGCAAATATGAGCGATGTGCAGGATATTGCAAAAGAAAATAAAGTTCTGTAAATATTCGAATTGACGAAACAAATACAATCTGAAGAAAATTATTGGACAGAGGTTTTAAAAATAATAGTTACCATTAAATTACTGACTAAACCAGGGCTAGCATTTAGACCCAATTCAAATGATATTTTTTCTGATTCTTGCGGAAATTATTTATTGTTTTTACATTATTTACGTGAATTTTATGATTTTTTAAAACATGGCATCAAAATGTACACCAACTGTGGTTCTGGCAGATCAAATTATCTTTCCTACCATACTGTGATGAATTCATACCATTAATAGCTAATAAAACAAGAGAAATATTAATATCAGAAACAGGGCTGGTTCTGCCGATGGTGAAACACGTGCATTTGCAGGAGATGACTAGTTTTTAGGGAGACAAAATTGGCCTAAACTATGCGGAAAATAAATCATGAAAAAGTCATTTACTCCTTCTCTGTTGAAACCAAGCTTCAGAATGTCGTTACATTTTTTCATAATAAAATTTCATTGTACTGTATATTTTTTTAAAAAAATCATAATCATTTAAAATAATGCAGTATTATGTTGCATTTATTATCGCACCTGTCAGTGTTAATATCAAATGACCTGACAATAGCAGAACTCCTTCTATCTTGCATTTATTTCTGATTCCACTGTTAGCTGTGAGTTGACTTTGACCTGAGGTTAAATCTCATTTAACCAATGAGACCAAACTATCATTATGAGATAATTGGCTAAGAGTAAACCAATTAAGAAAATGGAATCAAAATACATAATGGCTTTTAACATAATTTTAACATTCCAATATGTCTGATAAAAGAAAATAATTATTAGGCGCAGAATGTTGCAAACAAAAATCGGAAAAAGAATGCGATATTCAGAAACGAAGCGGGGCTTTGCATAAATGTCTAAAACTGAAACAGCTAACGTAGTACAAGAGAAAATAAGCGAAAGGACCAAAACCAAAAATTATGAGCTCATGGCAAATACTTTTAATTGCAGTCCCAGTAATGTAGATATTCGTAAAAGGGAAGGCGAAAATGAAAGTGATTTAACATCTTCGTATTTAAAAAAATTAAGTAATGAATTTGAAATGAACGTTGATCCAGCAAGATGGAATCCCTCTTTAAAAGATGCTGAAAGATTGGAAATCGTAACGAACGATCCACCTGCGAGATCAAAAAATTCTATAAAATTACTGATTTTTTACATAAACTAAATTTTAATAATTGCCGCTTTGTTATAATTTAATTAAAATTTACAGCGGTTGCATTTACTCTGCGTTTGACGAGTATACTCGTCTTCGCTTGATTTCAATTACCCATGCAAAAAAAAAAAATACACGCTATATATTCAGAAACAAAGAGGGGATTGCATAAATATCTAAAAATATCTTTTGTTTGTTTGTTTGTTTGTTTTTTTACTTGCCTGGTTGGCCGAGTGGTTAATATACTGCTCTACAGACAAAAGGCTGCAGGTTCGAATTCCGCTGTGAACATGGATGTTTGTGATTGTCAGTGGAAATATTAGTGGTGATGGGCAGTAGATGGTGTAGTTGTAGTTGGTGGATTGAGTGGTGGAGACAGAGAGTAGTAGAGTAGATGCCCTCCCTTGATGAGTCTTTGGACTCCCTGTAGGAGGCACGTAATAATAATAATGCAGATGCATATTTAAAAAAAAAAAACAGCTAACGCCTTTTTATTCCCTTATACGGGAGTAGGCGAGGCCATTTAGCCCTATCTAACTTTTGGAGACTGAGTGGGCAGTTCAATCTCCACTGGTACCAATCAGAGATAGATGGCCCAAGGCTATCACTAATTAAGCGGTACACAGTGAAGAGAGACGGCTCAAATGTGCCGCCATCTCGTGGACCCTAACCCTAACACAATATATTTAATGTCTGAAAATAATGTGGGTTCTACAGTCGATTTTCTTGAGTTTACGGGACGAAAAACCCGTTTCTTCCGGGAGGAACATCCCGTGCCAGAGATCGACCAACTCGAAAACCGGTCGAAAAAAGGTTTAGAAAAATTTCCTCTAGTCGCCGACTAGAGTCGAAACGAAGTCTTCCTTCGTGCGGCCAAACGCTGTGGTGTGCAAACGCCACATCCACCGAGCTACATAGTTGTAGAACAAAATTCCACCGTTAAAGAGTTAATTGTCTCTTTCTGTAAAAAATATGGTATTATAGTTTCTGATCATTTTTCATTAACTTATGAATTTTCATTAGTTAATGAAAATTCATAAGTTTATATTATTTAAAATTTATGATCAGACATGTTGAAGCCTAGCTTAACATCATTGATTTTAAGATGTCATTAAGAGTTTTTTAGGGGGAAGGGAAGGGAAGGCAAAATATGCTATTGCACGGGGCGACTAAATTCCTAGAGTCGGCCCCGATCCGAAATTGAGGAAGCTGCATATTTTGCAATAATAGTCTAATGCCAAACGTTGCCTATAATGACCAACTAATTATTATATTTAGGTACGTTACCGCAAATTCTGACATTAGAGAAACATTTATCCGGTTCATCAGTATTACACAACATAATTCCTAATATTTAGAAGAGGTAGTATTAAAAAAATCAGAAGAATTATCTTTGGAGAAAAAATGTGCTGTGGGAAAGCTATGATAACGCTGCCAATATGAAAGGTATACAGGTTTACAAGCTAGGCTGAAAAAACAGTCCCTCTGCACATTATATACCTTGCTCTAGTCATTACTTAAATTTAATTGGCATCTATGTCACGTAATCTTGCCCGGAAGCAGTGCAATATTTTCATTTTATTCAAAATGTATATAATTACTTTTCATCTTCAAAAAGATAGAATATATTCCATAAACATTTAGAAAAAAATATTTACAGTTCAGAATTTTGAAAATTCAGAAACAGCAGTTTAAACAGTTGTGTGGGACAACATTTTATAATGAATAAATGCTACTAGTAAATCTCTACAAGATTCGGATATGAATTTGTTGTTAGCTAATAATTTGTTACAGTTTTTAGTTGGTTTTATTTTAAATATAAGAAATAATTTTGCTGCTTTAAATGAAGAAGCGAATTTATTAACGGATTACACAAAATTTAAAGATGAGAAGAAAAGAGTGAAAAAAAAACGTGTGACGAAGTTTCACAATCTAACGATGAGATTATATTACATGGGAAAGAAAATTTCATTGTTAATACTTTTAATGCCATTTGCGATAAGCTAATTTTGGAAATTATTGAAGGGGAAAAAAGCTGTTTAGACATATTAGACATATTTGACATTTTTTGAAGAAAGATGTAGATCTTTTTACAAACTTATGGGACTGATATTGACTCAGAAAAATTTATTGAAGTTAATAAATTTTTAATAATGATAAAGGAATAAAATTCTTCAGTTAAAAATATGTACAAATTTATAAATAGTGGGTTAAGGTCTACTTTTCCGAACATAGAAGCAATTTAAAAAATATTTTGGACGATGCCTATTTCAAATGCAAGTGCTGAAAGCTCATTTTCAATGTTAAAATGAATAAAAGATTATTTAAGAAGCAACTTGCACCAAAATAAAACAAGTGACCTGTCGTTATTATCCATTCAATCTGATGTAACGAACTCGATTAATTATGATGACATTATAGATATATTTGCAAAAACCAAAGCCAGAAAAATAAATAAATTTAGGTATTAATTTTTTTTTCGATTTAAATTTGAACTGATTTATTTTTATCGTCGTCGTCTGAGCAATTCAGGTATAGGCTTTTTATGTCTATACCTGAATTGCTGAGACCTGAATATTTTTATTGTTTCCCATTTTTTTATGCCTGAAAAAAATATTGCTGATTTTTAGACTGTTAAATATGCAGAAGTCTCTTAATAAAATTCCATTGTTATTGATTACCGATTGTCCCTCTGATCCAATGCATCCTATTATTGGGTCACTTTCCTCTCTAGCGTTGGAATCTCGCATCAAGATTGTCGCTTCATTTTATGTTTCATGAGTACATTCCTGAAGTGTTCCGTAAAAATTCTTCTGTCTCTTCCTCTTTTCCATCTACTGGTGCATAAATTCTAAAAATATTGAATGTTTGATTCATAATTTTTTTTTATTCTAACTTTGATTATTCTGTCTCATACTCAAGTATAATTTAAAACTTTGTTTTTCCATTTTTTATTAATCCAAATTGCAACCCCAGATGAAGCCCATTTGTCTTCTGGAACTTAGAGAAGATCATGACATAATCTTCCAGAAATTGAGATCCCTTCTTCTTTTTTGTCTCAGTTATTGCCTATATTAATGTTTCTATTAATATAGCAGCAAATGTTTCTATTAATAGTTCTCTGTTTAGCTCATCAATTTTGTGTGTTTCACGGACATTCCAAGTAGCTATTTTTCAAAGAGAAGTCCATTTCCATTAGCCGAGTCAATTCCGATTAAATCTATTCTATTTTCTTCTTCAGAGCTTTGCAAGTAATTTGAAATTTTCCCGGGATAGGTTAACAACCTTTCTCAGGGTGAGTTCGGTTGTGGGACTGCCACCTCAAGGCCTCCAAACCTGCTTTCTGGGAGGGAAAGCAGACTCCCACTGCGTGTGATTGAAAAAACAGTATAATTGGAAAGATTCATCCCTAGCACACGACTACTCTAATAGCATTCGGGGGAAGGAGCAAGAGGAACGACAAGAAAGAAAGAAGAATAGGCACCATTCTACAGATAATATACAGATGTAAATTACATGAAGTAAGACACGGTCCAGCATCAGGTACCTTGGGTTTGCCACTCCCGTACTCACTAAAGTGAGCCCTTGAGGGTATTATTTATTGTTATACTTTTTTTAATGCAAATATATGTATACCAATGTTGTGTTATTTTTATTTTATTAAAATGAGTTATGGAAAAGACTTTTATTTTCAATAAACGAAAAAAAGCGTATGAATTTGTTTAATTGAAATAGACTTGTTCTTTTGAGGCCCCTCATAATGATGATGCGCAGGGAGCCTCCAAAAGTATAAATGCGGCCCCGATCTGTGGTCTCTGTTTGATGGAACGGATTTGTACAATGCGGATGGACTGCATCTGGATGGTTTTGGTGTTAGGTGTCTGAGGAGAGCTTTGCTTAATGAGCGTGCTGATGGGAAACTTAAGCAATTAAGTAGCAAGTGAGTTTGTATCCATGAAGCAAATGAGTGTGAGAATGACCGTCTCTTAAGCAAAAATATTGAATAGTGCAGTCAATTCAGAAAGTAAAGGTGGGGTGGGTGGGGGAATAAAGGGATGTTGCCGTTTCTATATACTCATGCCGAAGTATCAGGAAAAAGAGGGAGTTTTTGGCATTGGTTAATGCAATCTCGCCAAACGTTATAGGCATTAGTGAGACTTGGCTAACATCAGATGATGTAGATACAGGGAAACAATGTGGAGGGTTTAGTATTTTCAGGGAAGATAGGATCCGGGGAGGAGTACTGCAGATGATAGCAGATGAATTGCAACCAAAAAAGACTAGCAGACAGACGGGAAGGTGGTTGTTCATCTGAAGCAATCTGGTGTGCGATTAAGACCAATAAGACAAAATATATAGTTGGTTGCTATAGGTCAAGAAGTTCCAAAGATGATCTTGAAGATATGCAATACCAAATTAGCACAATGAGTGCAGGTCGAATGATTATTATGGGAGACTTCAACTATGGAGATATAGACTGGAATGAAGAAAGATCACATGGTAGAAAGGAAATAGAATTCATACAAATGCTGAGGGATAATTGCTTAAGGCGCATGTGATGAAGGGGACTAGGAGTGGGAGAGTATTGGACCTGGTCATAGGGTCAGAAGAGCTATCCATAACTAGGCTTACCATATACGTCGCGGTTTGACCGGGACTGTCCCAGTTTGAAGGTATGGTCCCGGCCAGTTTGTCATTTTGTCCCGGTTATTTGGTAAAAATTTAAAAATGCAGAATATACATGCAGTACAAAAAGTGCAGCCTCGGAAAATGGCGATTAGGCATCACGAATACCTCACTTTGACTCTGGCCTGTACGCTGCGTCCCAAGTCATTGTTGAGCATGTGCAATCTTAGTTGAGTTTAGATTGCGAGTCGGTGTTTCTTTTCGGCGTGTTGTTTGTGATTTTTTTTTTACTTCATTAAATTAATTTAACCCCAAAATGCCAAAAGGAAACTGTGTGTTTACGGATGAATTAAAAAAGGATTATCAGTTTTTGAAAAACGTTTGTGGTCATATTGACAAAGTGAAATGTGAACAGTGCTCTTCAGAATTTTCTGTGGATAATGGTGGGCGTTCGAACATAAAAAAATCACTTGACATTTGCGAAACATAAGGCTAGTCTAGCAGCGGCAGGAACTTCCTCAAAGATAGTCTCATATTTTAAAGGTGTCGATTCAAGTGACAAACAATATTTAATAGCTGCTAAAGAAGCAACTTTTGCATTCCATGTTGATATTCACAATCTCAGCTTTAAGTCTGCCGATTGTTCATCAAAATTAATATCAAAGCTTTTTGAAACAAAGTTACACTGGGTAGAACAAAATGTGAAGCTGTCATTGTTAATGTGATTGGGTCACTGTTGTTTCAGCAACTTTGTGGAGATTTAAACAAAACATATTTTGTGACGATATCAATTGATTCTTCCAACAGGAAAGAAATTAAAACTGTGCCATGTGTTGTGCGGTATTTTACACCGGATTGTGGAGTAAAAGTTAAAATTTTAGACTTTCAATCAGTTCCCGTGAAACTGCAGAAATACTGACAAACCATTTAATGCCAGTAACGAAAACCATAATATAACAAAAAATATTATTGGATTTTGTGGAGATAACTGCAATACCAATTGTGGGGGTGTAAAACGGAGAGGAGAAAACAATATTTACAGTCGATTGAAGAAGGAACTAGAAAGAAATATTTTGGGCATTGGTTGCGGTGCTCACATCGTTCACAACTGTCTTCAGACTACAGTTAATGTCCGACCTATTGAAATAGAAGCTTTAGTAGTCAAAATTTATAAATATGTCCATATTTATACGGTTCGAGTCACTCAACTAAACGCGTTCTGTGAATTTGTAGATGTAGAGTATAAAAAGATTCTTCAACATGGCAACAACACCCGTTTTCTTTCGCTACTTCCAGCTATTGACAGAATACTTAAAATCTATGAGGGACTAAAATCATATTTTATTTCACAAGAATACTGTCAGTGATGATAAAACAGTTCTTTGATAATGATTGTGGTGAAATGTACTTGTGGTTTGCGCACAGGCAACATAAATTCTTTAACAAATCTATCTTGATTATGGAAAGTAGAAAAGCGAGTGCAACAAATATTGTCATTGAACTTAGAAAATTAAAAACAAATCTTGAGGAAAGGATTGATAATACATTTATACCCGAAGATGCAAAAACGCTTTTTAGAATACTGGAAAATAATGGAAATACTAATATTAATATAATGCTACAAGAGTTTACAAAATTTTATGACCTATGTCTTTCTTACATTGAGCTTTGTGGAAACAGTTTTGGTAGAGCAGAATCGTTTACTTGGATAAACAACAATGAATTAACTTGGTCGGAAATTGAAGTTTCAGGTGAAAAAAGTAATGAAACTCTTGCAAATAATGCAATAAACATTGATGAATTGTTTGATGAAGTGGTGATTGCAAAAGCTTTTTGGTCGGCAAATTATGACATTTTGAAAAATACAAGTTGCGTAGAAAAATGGATACAACTATTCAGTCATTTCAAAGAAAAGAACATTTCATTGCCCAATCTTGTCCAAATTATAGAATACATTTTCAGCCTGCCAGGCACATCTTCACGTGTTGAAAGGATATTCTCAATAATGAATAACATATAGTCTGAAGAAAGATGTAGAATGGCTGAATCAACAGTATAAGCCATATTGCGCTGAAAAATTAATAGTGAACTAAATTGTAGCGAATTTTTCGACGCGATTAAAAATAACAAAGCATTTGTAAAGAAAGTTCACGCTAGTGATAAATATTAATAACTTTTTAAAAATAAGTTATTTTCAGTTAAGAGTAATTAAAAATTATTACTACGAAATGTTGTTTTTTGTTATACCACTCCGTTATTTAGCTTTTTGAATCACAAGTACTTATCGTAGAAGGC
The DNA here is from genome assembly GCF_054136105.1 of Typopeltis vanoorti. Lineage (NCBI taxonomy): Eukaryota > Metazoa > Arthropoda > Arachnida > Uropygi > Thelyphonidae > Typopeltis > Typopeltis vanoorti. The sequence continues at coordinate 119,555,263 of NC_143556.1, read as the reverse complement.
GTTACTTTCTGTTTTGAGCAAACTCTCAAAAATGTCCCGGTTTGATAAAAAAAATTATGGTAAGTCTATCCATAACCAAGGTGATAGTCAAAGTGACCATGCGGTCTTGACTTGGGAGATTGTAAATGATATAAAACACTGCAAGATAAGGATATTAGTAGTGCATGGGAAATCGTAAAGGGTCTTCGTCTTCTAGAGAAAGCAGTATTAACTCCTACCTGATTAATCCCTCTTATCTAGAGAAAGGTTTAATCGGGTAGGAGTTAGAGGGATGAATAATATCATTAAGCTGCAGAATAATAAAATTCTGAGGAGGATATATAAGACAAAATATGGCCAGGAAACTTAGGAACAGTACAAGGTTCAGGCAAGAAAGGTGACCAGCATGGCAAGGAAGGAAAAATTAGATTATGAGAAGAATTTAGCCGAGTAGGCTAAAGACTTCTTTCATTATGTGGCAAGCAAGAGGAAGAATAACTACGGAAGATAAACTTTAATGAGTGATGATGGTCATCAAGAGACAGAAGTGCATAAAATGTTGAGTGACCATTTTGCAAGCATATATCATCCTAGTGAGGTTACTGCTTTAACCTACAGTACATGACAGACAGTAATGTGGGAACAGAGATGGATGAATTGGAGGTTCTTAGGATATTACAGTATCTCAATGAAAAATAGCTGTGGGATTAGATGGGATATCAGCTAGGGTTTTGCGAGAATGTGCAAGGGAACCTGGAATGCCATTGACTAAGCTTTTTTCAATTTAAGTCTCAGATTTGGTTGAATTCCAAGGGAGCGGAAAGAGGGCAAAAATAGTAATTTGCATAAGCTAGGTTCTAAGATTACTACAGTAGGAAATTATAGAACAATCAGTATCTCAGGTGTGGTGGTGAAAGTATTAGAGAAATTGATTAAAAAAAGAGAGAATTCACGAATGGGTAGATCAAAATATGATACTGTATGAGGGTCAACATGGCTTTGTGAAGGGTCATGCCTTAGTAATTTACTAACTTTTTATAATAGAGTAAAAGCTGAGTTGGAAATGCTACGCGGTGATTTTACAAAGGCATTTGACAGAATACCACATGGAATTCTGTTACGCAAATTAGAACAAATGGGGATAGATATGACACTGGTTAAGTGGTTATGCTGCTGGACAGATATCAGAAAGTGGTATATTAAGGGACAGAATCAAGGCGAAAACAGGTGACTAGTGGTGTACCACAAGATTCAGTCCTGGGACCATTGCTGTTTAATTTGTACATAAATGATATAGGAAATGACCTGAAAGGAAATATTCAGTTGTTGACTGATGATGCGAAATTAGGTAGACTAATAGTTAATTATGGCGATGTGCAGAGCTTGCAAGAAGATTTAAACAGGCTGTCAGTATGGACAAAAGTTAATGGGTGTCAGTTTAATGTCGAGAAATGCAAAGTTATGCATTTTGGGACAAATAGATTAAAGCTGTGTATCACAGCGATGACACATACTCCAGGATATATGTGAAGCTAGAGATTTAGGGATGGTGGTAGATAGTAAGTTAAAGTTTAGAGGAGATATTGGTAAGGTTGCTAAAGTAGCCCATAAGATTACTTGGCTATTGAAGAACACATTAACAAGTAAAGATAAGGAAGTTATTCCTCTTTACATGGCCTTGATACGCCCACATCTACACTACTGTTCTCAAATCTGCTCCTCTGGGCTTCTTGGGGACGAGGCGGTAGAGAGGATTCAGAGGCGAGTAGCCTTTGGAATGTTCCCTATGAAGACAGATTGAAGGTGTGTGGATTATAGAAGTTAGTTGATAGGAGAAAAAGAGGGGATATGATAAAAACATTTAAGTTGCTTAAAGGATTTTATAGGATAGATTCAGGGAAAATGTTTCAGTATTTCGTTAGAGGGATCAGAACAAGGAATCATCCCTGGAATTTGAATAAAGGTGTGATCAGTCGGAGTGCGAGGACTAGATTTTTCGCTTGGAGAGTGGTGAATGAGTGGAATAGGTTGCCAGAGTCAGTTGTGAAGTTTTTTTGTCTTCTCTTATTGGGTTTAAGGTGAGGCATAATACGAGTAGATTGTGTGCATAGATTGGGCCTCCCGCGATGAGTTTTCGGACTCCATGGAGTTGCCTTTATAATAATAATCTAATATCTTATTCTTCAAACACCTTTGCCCCTTAAATATGGGCGCAGTTGTAATATAGTATTGTCCTCAGCTGATTTTCACAGCTCACAAGATGAACTTAGTGTAATTAAATGCTTAAAAGTCTTACATAACGAAATTTCGCTTTAATATCGTTATTTCAGACATACAATAGCTTGCAAAGACAAGTCAAAGGAATTATGTGACTGAGTGCATTGTTAAAATGAGTCTGCTTCCACATCAAGTGCCATCTACGTTCCTGTTTTCGTAAATTTTATTATTTGTCTTCCCTGTTAAATTATTGTTCGTGGATAGTTTATATAAATTCACCCTTTGTTATGAACAATAAACTAAAGTAAACACAAAGAGAATTGTGATAAGCTGTGTTGCAGCTTACATTTTAAACTCACCTTAAAGGAAAGCCTATTTCTGTATAATTGCATATACCGTAAAGTGAGAAGTAAAGAATGAATTACTTTGTTTTGTCAACATAACATTTAATTTTTAGAGGAGTGAGGAATAGACTTTTTACATCGCAAGGTTCCTTAAACAGAATGTTTAAGGTTCAATACAATATACACTGTTCACTGAGTGGGTCCTGCCAGATAGAGTTAGCTGACTCAAAAGAGGTATGTTGTAATCTTGTAAAGCAGCTATAATATACTAATAGGCAGGATATCAGTGATTTAAAGTGAAGCGTAGTTTTCATTACATCATCAAATCTATGATATGTATCATCAACAAATGTGTAGAATACTATGATAATAGTGAATGATAGAGTGTACATTATTATTAACCTCCTATCAACAATTTTTCTCCAAATTAATCTGGTAATCATCAGGAATAAATATAAATTCAAATATAAATTACTGGATATTATATTTTGGTCTTTCTCTGGGCCTTTTTCCTGCCATCTTGGCATCAAACACTTCTTTTCTTAACTTTTTTTTTCATTGTATTCACATGACCATAGATTAGCTCTGCTCACATTCTTGAATGCTACTAATGTCAAGCTTCTTCCTAATGTCTTCATTTTTTAATATGATGCTGCCATTGATGTAAACTCCTTACTTCCCTACTTATTTTCAAAATCAATTGTGTTATTTCTAACCCAATTTTTAGATTCACAAGATAAAAACTGGTTTGAATTACTGTCTTGTATACAGCTGCTTTAGCGTTTGGGCTAATTGCTCTCTTATTCTATATAGCTTTAGTCAGTTGTCTCTTCACCATCATAATAGCATATTTTGTTCTGTTATCTATATTTAATTTTTAATCATTCCTAACAACTGTGCCCAAATAGCTGAAATATTTTACTTGTTCTATAGTTTCTCCATTATGAAAATAGGTGATGTTTCTTATGTTCCTGCCTAATTTCATGCGTTTTGTATTTCATTGGTGATTTTCATTCCAAATTTGTAGATTCTTCAGCCTAATCCTGAATACCTGAAATGGATTTATTTAGGAGTATAACAGTATCTAAATAACGTAAGGAGCTAAGGTGAATGTTTGCAATTTGCAATCACTTTCCTTCACAATATGACCTATATAAATGATGAATCAAAGTGCAGATAGTGCACTCTTGTCATCCACCTGACTTCGCATCAAAACATCTTCCTGTATCTTAAGTTTTATCTAGTGGCTTACAGCTTAAATATAGACTATATATTTTTCTGTATAATGTTCATTTATTCAATATAAGTATAGTGTTTTGAAGAGTTTATGGTATACCTTAGTTTAATTATTATGATGAGCATTTATTCACATGCTTTTATAGTAAAATTTAATATTTTATTTTCAGGATATCTCTCCTACCCACTGAAGCACCATAAGTAATACTAAAAATATATATTCAGTGGTATACAGCGAATATGGTTCAAGGTGGCAGTGCTTCTTCCTCTCCTGTAAGAACGATATATATATATACACCTCTCTTCCAAAAGATGAAAACACAAAAAGTATACCTTTTTGGTCTGTTTGTCAATAGCTACACTGCTTTTAATTAACAGATTATTATTTGAAATAGTAGACGTTGATATAAAGAAAAATTAGATCCTCCTTAAAACTTCTGAGTGCAGGACTCCCTTACAAAAATTTTGTATATGTTATACCGTCATTGATATATGCAACATATAGAGAATTTTTCAATGGGAGTCTATCTGAATTTATAAGTTGTAAATCTGCTGTCACTTTTCTGTCAGTTCTTACTTGATGGATACTTCTGCATATAACTGATTGTATTAGGTACGTATGTAAAATGTCTTAATAAATATGTTTTTTGTGATGGACTCAGTAATACTTATATTATTTGCTTAGTACAAACTGCAGAAACAAGGTTGAATATAAGAGTGGACTTCAGTTGAACAAGGTCAACTGAAGTCCACTCTTACTACAGCAATCACTAATAACAGTTGTGAGATATCCCAATCAAAATTCCATAGCATTCATACTAGCGTGAAAGAAATTCATTGTAACAACACAACTCACAGCAGTTCAGTTCAATTCAACAACATATATTTATACAGGGTGTTCGGGATAAATTTGACAGTTTCGTAAGGAAAAAGAAAATCTTCTTTGTATCTATTAAATTTAATGAATTGACAAAAAAACATTACAGGACAGGCAGAGTTAATTACAATACTATCAACAAGATTTACTCAAAATAACCACCATTAGCATCGATCACAGCTTCAATTCTGCTTCGGAACCTCGAACAAGCTGATGCTACAGTCTCCCTGGGAAGGGCCACAAAAACTGTTTTAATTTTATCCATTAACTGGGCTTTTGTATTACTGGAAGTGCGATTGGTGTCTTTTTCAACTGCGCCCCATACAAAATAATCCATGGGGTTAAGGTCTGGGGAGTTTGGAGGCCAAACATTTGGACTGGTGAAGTCGTAGAAATTTTCAGACAACCATTTTTGACTTTTCCCAGAGGTGTGGCAAGGGGCCGAATCCTGCTGCCATACATACGGCCTACCATTGGCTACCCTTGTTATCCAGGGCTTGACTACAGTTAGCAACTCCACGAACAAAGCCCGAATTCCAATGCCAGGGTTCTTCAACACCTGTTCCTGCAGATTTGCGAGGAATTCTGCTGTACGAACGCAATCAGATCGTCTGCTAGGGATCTTTCTTCTTGCTATTCACCATTGCAAGTCTCTAGTTCATGCCTGATTGTTTTTACTGTATTCAGGGAGCATTGGGCAGCAGTCGTAATATCCTTATTTTGATGGCGGGCACGAATCATCATGATACAAGTTATTCTCTTCCATGATTCAGGTGGGTTCCAGCTATCCATCCTTTCTGACATCTTGTACAGTATGTTAAAAATCGAGAATTTGGAATATTCAGAAAACCTAGATAGTACCAAGATGTTACCATTCTGTAAAAAAATGTAAGTTAATCTTTTTTTTTAACTTTAACATAACAATTGATAATTGTAATGTTAAAGTTAAAATTTTCAATAATCACTTTTTGTGTTTTGGTGAGCATAATTCTAATACTGAATAGTTTTTTTCCCATAACAATAATCATACAGTACATATTAGAATATCAACACGGATACATTAGCGACTTTTCATGTCTAATGTGTGCGTGTGTTTGAGGGACACCAGCATATAATTAAATTATTCAGAAAAACCTAATCACTGCCACCATCACGACTCTACTCTAAGAATTCCCACCCTTTAACAGGAAAGAAATACCTGAAAATGTATTGGAAAATTTAGTACAGCCATCTATAGACAACCAAAGATAAAAACATGATGACAATGACGGATGTGTGTCACCCTGAAAAAATTCCAAGATATCTTATCTCAAAAACATTGCTCAGAATTCGATAGTCAAACCCAAACACCATGTGATATCACAGAGAGATATGTTCCCCAGAAATTTCCAAACACATAATGACACGATTGGTTATCTCTAAAAATCACCCACAATGCAAAACGCGAATCCAACACACCACATGATGTCCCTGACAGAAGGGGGTCCCAGTACAATTACAAGCATTCTGAAATTTATCTTATCACTATCCACCCATAATGCCACATGCAAACCATTTACTTATCTACAACTCATAACAACACACACATCCTGGACACTACTGTCACATCCCCTTTCACCCTACCCCTATTTGGTTCATAGTGTCCCACCAATCATGACACGAATGCTTATCCACTAATATATCTCCCTTTTCTATTCAAAACAGCAACATCACTTGTTTACAGCTAACAAATTATGTCACTTATTGTCAACAACAAATGACATCACTTATCCACATCTGATAACAACACACATCCACGACACGATTTCTTATCTTTTCTTGATCTTGATCTGGTCAGAAGTGCCCCCCAACGACAACATAAATCCTTATCTCTACCATCACCCATAATTCCATATGCGAACCAAAACACAAGAACTGACGTCACTGACACATATCCCCCAAGGGAAATTCCAAACATTACAAACTCATGACATCACACACAATGACGTCATCAAATGAACAACCAATCACGTCACGATTCCTTATCTTATCTTGATCTTGATCTTGATCTGGTCATTAGTGGCTGGCCTAATACTATGGGTTTCTAACTCGTACATTGACTTTATGTTGTTATCGTATATAAAATAGTTTCTAAAATTCTTCGTCATTATTGTTAAATGATTTTCAATAGTTGGATATAAAACTTTGATGTGGTGTTCTGCCTTGTAGGTTTTGATAAATTCATCCACATTTGCAAATATTTCTATTTGTTGCTTTTCCTTTTGGTTCCATAACTAGTTTTTTACTAAAACCATTAATTTGTCACTCATCTCTAAGATATGTGTATATTTTACGTTGGAGTTGCATGTTTAATATATTTAGCTTCTCGAATATGTCTACTAAGTGGCTCATATTTCATCACAAATAAATAATTTCTAAACTTCCTTGCTTCCTTGTGATTTTCCTCTTCCAAGAAGATTGCTATTTAGTCTGTTAATTCGTAAACACGTTGTAAACATTTTCCGTGTGATGACCATATTGTCTTGCAGTAAAATAGTAACATGGAATGTTCTGCTCCAGCCATATCTTTGCAAAGTTCCAAAAACAGTCTTGATTTTAAGGGTCTCATTTTTATATAATTCACCACAGTTATAAATGTTGTTGATACAACATTTAGAACAGGACTCTTTTCCTTTGCAATAAGAGATTTCCATGAATCATGGAATGTGTCGAAATGCACTGTGGGGATTTTTCCCTCACAAGGGCTTGTAAACGTTTAAACCCTCCACATATAACTCGAGTACCATTAGTGGAAATTTCAACACAGTTTTTCTACTGTATGTTTGTCTTGCATTTAAAATCGTCCGAGATTTTGAACAATTTAGGTGCTGTGGCTCTTCTTTCTATTGGTTTACAAAACAATAACTTCAACTGCTAAAAATCCATCGAAAAATCGTTTATAAGCAATTAAATGACAATCCTTTCACTATCTGTTGGCTTGTCAAACTGAATTGAGAATAATTGGTCACAAAACTTCAATAAAAGTTGTTTCTGCATATCTTCACATATATCACAATCCGCTGAGCAACAGTATCATTTGATAGAGGTATGCACTATAGTTGTTTAGTAAAACTTTCTCCAAGTATAGTTTCAGTATACTTGGAGAAATCTAAATATTCTTTTGTATACTTTCTTAATTTTACTTTCGGAGTGATATTCTGTGAAGCTAAATTTGTTGATGTCGACTGTCCACGGTCGTCAGATGCCCGCTTACTCTAATTAAAAATGTATCAATTTTTCTACACTAGAAAAATTGTTTTTATACTGTGTATCACAGTTGTTGCGAATAGGAGTAAAATAACGCTGACCATTGACTTCTCGCTGTTATAGTGTTATTACCGTCTTGCAATTTCAAGCCTTATTTTTACTCGCAGAAACATTTCCAGAACATTCGAGACTTCTCATGATGAAATCGCGAATGATTTCGAAAGGTCGATCGAAAGATTTGATGACGTATTTAAATTTGTATGACTATTTAAAATTTTTAATTAATTCTTAGTTTGCTTGTTATTTGTTGTTGTTTTGCTAACTTTTATGGGAGCCACGAAAACTAATATTAAAAAATGAGGCACACATGAAAGAAGGTTGAGGAACACTGACATAGACATTTTGTTACCTTATAGAAGAGGGCTGTTAACCACTTTCCAGAGGTTATCGTTAATGACTACCAAATACTCCTTCTGGGGAAGAAAGAGGTGTCATAGACAGTGAGAAAGTTTGAGTGGATAACAGATTATGTGGGAATCACTGATCTCTCTTTCCCATCTGTGAAGTTCTATTACAAAATTTGTTATTCCTATTTTAATTGTTCTCATAATGATGTTTCTTCTATGTTATTGTGAAGATATCTACTTTGTTTATTGAAGTATTATTTATGTTGCTAACTTGAAGCCAGGCTTATATTAGATTTCTGTATAGTTTTATTTTAAGTCAGACATTATTTCATTAGCATGCATTTTTCACAATGCATCCCTCAGTGATGAAACAAAGCTGCAAACAGCTAGTAATCATTTATTGAATATTATGATGATATGAGGAGCGTCAGTTCTAAAGACATGCAATATATTGCAAGTTCAGGAAAATCTACCTGCAAATATGAATTGAATTGAATCATAATTCAGCAGGTTATTAATTTGTCCCTTTTGACTATCTCTGAACTGACTACAGGTAAACGGTTTTAAGATAAGAAAAATTGTTATTGTCCATTTTTACCATCTTTGCTGTTTTCAATAACAGATTATCTGTGTGTAATCCTGCAGTATTCTTTTATCCAACCATGTCAAATAGTGGAAGATGCTGATGTGACCATTCATCTGAATTTCTCTTTCTGTTGTAGTTGTTGTAGTAATAAACATTCATTTCTGTCCATGCGATTATCCTAGTAGTTATGTGCTTCGTAACCATATGCCTGGGAAAGGAGTGTCCTGGGTTCAATTCCTGTCGCCGACATGAGGAGCTTAAGTATCTTTCTCAGACATAGCCAAGTTAACCCGTCTTGGGCGTGGAATGCAGGTTTTTCTCCCCAATTTATCTGGGATTTTTCCTTCCGAAAGCAGGCAAACTGGACCCCTGAACGCACATGGACTACAGTCATGAATACGTCCTAGCCATATGCCGGTCCCAAGCCAGGATAAAATTATAAGGGGGGGGGGGGAATCGATGGTCACCTACGGTCGGAAACGACTGAAAAGGGAAAATCAGTCAGTCATTCCTTTCTCATTAATTATAGCGAAGACAATGAATTGTTGTGAGTTGATTGAGTTCAGCATATACAGGGTGTTCGGGATAAATTTGACAGTTTCGTAAGGAAAAAGAAAATCTTCTTTGTATCTATTAAATTTAATGAATTGACAAAAAAACATTACAGGCAGAGTTAATTACAATACTATCAACAAGATTTACTCAAAATAACCACCATTAGCATCGATCACAGCTTCAATTCTGCTTCGGAACCTCGAACAAGCTGATGCTTCAGTCTCCCTGGGAAGGGCCGCAAAAACTGTTTTAATTTTATCCATTAACTGGGCTTTTGTATTACTGGAAGTGCGATTGGTGTCTTTTTCAACTGCGCCCCATACAAAATAATCCATGGGATTAAGGTCTGGGGAGTTTGGAGGCCAAACATTTGGACTGGTGAAGTCGTAGAAATTTTCAGACAACCATTTTTGACTTTTCCCAGAGGTGTGGCAAGGGGCCGAATCCTGCTGCCATACATACGGCCTACCATTGGCTACCCTTGTTATCCAGGGCTTGACTACAGTTAGCAACTCCACGAACAAAGCCCGAATTCCAATGCCAGGGTTCTTCAACACCTGTTCCTGCAGATTTGCGAGGAATTCTGCTGTACGCATGCAATCAGATCGTCTGCTAGAGATCTTTCTTCTTGCTACATCCTCGTAGTCACCATTGCAAGTCTCTAGTTCATGCCTGATTGTTTTTACTGTATTCAGGGAGCATTGGGCAGCAGTCGTAATATCCTTATTTTGATGGCGGGCACGAATCATCATGATACAAGTTATTCTCTTCCATGATTCAGGTGGGTTCCAGCTATCCATCCTTTCTGACATCTTGTATATGAATGAAGAAGGGTCCAAACTTTTAAATGAAGAGAAGTGTGTGTTAATACATGTAACTTACGGAAAAATATAATTAATTATAAATATGTCAAATTTATCCCGAACACCCTGTATATGAATGAAGAAGGGTCCAAACTTTTAAATGAAGAGAAGTGTGTGTTAATACATGTAACTTACGGAAAAATATAATTAATTATAAATATGCCAAATTTATCCCGAACACCCTGTATACCTACAGCACAGGACAAAAACACAAGTCTGAAAATGCAGTTGACTTTTTCATTATAGGTTACTGGGGCTAACATATATTCACAGCACAAAAACACACAAAACATAGGAGTTGAAAGATATTTCTGTAAATAACCAGAAAAGCTAGTTCACTACTTAATTTATATTACTATATGATTGGTTCTCTGTATTAATTCTTTCCCACAGTTGCTCATGCTATGTTTTCCCAAGTTTGGTGGGAAAGTCTATGCACCGTTTTATTCATGGTAAATCTTATTTCCGGTTTCGAATTCCGAATGCTATTAGAATATGGAATGCTGACAAGTGAAATGATTTTTTTTTTCAAATTGATTGGTTATTTTCCCTATTTTACTTTTAAAATTCAGTTTAACTACATATTCTAACAGAATAACTGAACAAACTTAATAAATAAAATGTATGTGAATTTATTTTCCAACACTGAAGATTTGTCTTAAAGATATATCTCTTATCTGGTAGCCAAATTGTTGTACTTTGGTGGGAAATCATGTGTTTAGGTTGGAAATGTTGGTTCCCATGGGAAATTATTGCTGTAGTAAATTAATGTTTACATTAATTTTTAAAGCAATATGAATATTAATTATAGTGCATGATTCCTTGTGCTCATAACCTATTTCTATACATGGAATTAATATATTTTATTTATTTTTTCTTTAGCATTAGTAATTTTAAGTAACGAATATGAGACAAACAAGGTTTTGAACTCTCCACAGTGGTTTCGTTTAGAAAATACTTTTGCCAGCACAACAAATAAATAGTTATTTCTTATTATTTCAAATGAATATTAGCTTTGTAATATGTACTTTGTTAATTTCTATGTTACCTTTTATTTGACTGTAATATTATTAACAAATTGTATTTACCGAATCTAACATACAGAAATTAAATAAAGTGAAAAAGAAATTTTTTTTTTCTTATTCTTCTGATTCAACATTTGCTCTGATCATAGTGTATGATTTGCCACTAGTGCTTACATGTAATTCATGTGTTTTTTCTCCATGTGACATTTCAAAACAAGTTGAACTATGGTTTTTACATAGTTCAACTATGTAAAACTCATTTCTGTTAGTCCCAATTGACTGTTGTGTTCTCAGCCCGACATTTATTTCACAGTAGGGATATTTATATATTTTAACACAATTATTATATTAAATATTCATTCCAATACAAATAAATAATTATTTATTCTCATTTCAAATGAAAATTAGCTAAGAAATAAAGAAAGAAAAATTGTAAAGAAAAAAATGTTTATCCTCAAATAAATATTTATGATCACAGCAAACAAGAAATTCATCACCTTTTTTTAAAGTTCTGATATTCATGCACATATTGTTTCCATCATTTGGTATCATTTAAATGAAGAATGGGTCTGGCTATTAAGTTTATTAATGTTTTTTGATTTTTCTCTTCCAACGGCAAGTATTCTTTGATATATGCATGTTGATTCACTTATTATCTGCATGGTATGAAACCTTTTTATTTCTTTTGTCACTTTTCAGTTGAAATATTCTCCACTAAAATTCTGCTTATTAATTTAATACCATTTCCTTTTGCTCCCAAGAGTTCACACAGTTTCACTGAGTGGATTTTGAAAAAAAAAGTCTCTGGTTTGTTTGTGGCATGAAATTTCACAAGGGGAAAAACAAATGTTATGATCTTACTTAAATTTGTATTACACATCAGCGACACTCTATTTGTTCATTTAAATTTACACATTTTATTTGAATGAAATATTATTTACAAATTGTATATACTGAATCTAAATATACAGAAAATAAATAAAGTGAAAAATACAATCTATTTTTTGTTCTTTAATCTTCTTATTGTTAAATTTGCACTGTTGTTCACAGGTTCTTCCCATGCTTGTGGAATTGCCATCATGTGGTTTTTGACAATGTGACTCTCATTTCAAAGTTAATTTTCATTTGGTGATCATTGGGTACTTATAATTGTAGTAAAATTAATGGTTGCATATTGGTTTTTTTGAAACCAATACATATATTTCTGAGAATTATTAAAAGCACAGAATCTTTCATTATGTTTCCAAAAGCATTTAAAAATACACGTTATGTTTTCACATTTTGGGCATCCAATTTCATTTTAATCAAGAACAAGCCTCCCTATTAACCTCGTTAATGTTTTTGATTTTTCTCTTCCATTGGGGAGTAATATTTGATATCTGCATGTTGATTCTATCATCCAATTTCTTAGTTTGTCCAGAGATAGTGAACCAATTTCCCACTTCAGCTGATGGTTATATTTTATTAACCAAGAATTCTGTTTTTTAACTCTTTCAGGTAATTCTTTCCAACTAAAAGGTGATTTTGTCAATGCATATCTTACAATGTCCGCGTGGTTATCCTAGTGGCTTTGCGCTTCGCAACCATATGCCTGAGGAAGGAGTGTTGTAGGTTCGATTCCCGTCGGAGATGTGAGGAGCTGAAGGATCATCCTCAGCCATAGCCAAGTTAGCCGGTCTTGGGTGCGGGTGGTAGGGTTTTTCCCACCAGTTTATCTGGGGTTTTTCATCCCGCAAGCAGGCAAACCGGCCCGTGAACATACACGGATACAGCCAAGAATACCTTGAGGCATAGGAGTGACCATTCTATCCTCGTATTTCGGTTACGAAATCCAAGCATGCTTGGAAGGTTGTGTGCCTTAAAGGCCTGTTAAAGCCATTGGGATAGGATAGATATCTTACAATAATTCAATGAGAAATACAAATTTCTTTAGGAAATAAATTTGAAGTCTTATTCAAAAGAAATTGACAATCAATTATTCCAATTGTAACTGAAAATTTGTATTTTTCACCCAATGTCAATTTTTCATATGCGTTTTCCTTCATTCTTCTTCTGCTTATGGCACCACAAATAAATACAGTAAAACTCCGAAGTTACGTAGTTGGTGGGACCAACAAAAAGTGCGTAAGTCGAATTTGCATACCTTGAGGTATAATTTTGCATGTAATTTATATATACAAATACAACTGGGACCAAAGGTTTACAAAAACACCTATATTTTTAAAAAAATATAATCATAATTGTAGTTTTTTGTACATAAAAAAAAGAAAGTTATTTAGATGTCGATGGTTTCATAAAATCTAATAGATTGGTCTGATGGCATAATGTCTTTTTCTTATCACCAATATTTCTTCATAGCAAGCTAATGATTTTTTAATTCCTTGCCTTGTGGCTACAATTCGTTCCTTGTTAGAATCTAAGTACTCCAAAATCTGTAAACCTTTCTTTTATGATTGTTCTTACTGAGGATTCCTGTAGATCGAACTTCTTTACTACTCACAAATTTTCATTCCACCTTCAAAATCTTTAATAATGTTGAGTTTTCTTTCCAAAGTCAATGTTTTTCTTTTCGTGCTAGGCTGTAAAAGAATGGTACTTGCTTCTTTTGGATGACCTTATTATTTTTATGAGAAAAAAGTTTTATCAAGAACATAACATTAAACAATCACAGGGGTTGTGACCATAAAAATCATGTATGAATGGAGACTGCGCAAAACCCGTAAGTCCTTATTCACAGCATGTGCGACGTTGGCGAATGCGGCCAGCGCCTGAAAGATACGAGTGGTGAGGCATGAAGCGGGATGGGAATACGTACATATAAGGAACCGTGTAACTCTGGATTCACATAAGTCAGGGTATGACTGTACTTATTATTTATTATTATTATTTCATTGATTATTAGCTCTGATCTTATATTTTATTTTAACTTTCTGTTACAAATTCTAAAGAATTAGAACTTTTCACAAAGAAACTTTCAATGAATTTTGTGGCTCACCCATTATTTTTACATTACAAAACACAAAACACCCCAACACAAAATAGCAGCTGCACTGGATGAATGGTTACCTTATGTCCAAAGTCAATTGACTCTATCATTTTTTCTTATACTACTGTTTACCCTTACTATGTCCTACCCTGATCGTTCTTTCAAAAATGAACCTTTTGCACAGATGACTCAACGACATGTTTTCGCATGCTGTTGGATATACTGGTGTGTTTTTATCTTACTTTGTGTGGGGAAAGGTAAAATTTTTTTTATCTGGAGAGTACAAACATTTTACTATACCAAATTTTAAGAGTTTAAGTCATGTTTCTCAGTTAATTTTCTGCCATCTCGCTGTAAAACAACCAAATTCTACAGTTTGGATTTTCCATTATGTGAACGAATTGTATATCATTAGGTAGCATTAGACAATTTCTAAAATAATTAATTACATGGAAATCAGTTTTCAACACTTTTTCCCCATTACTGGCATTAATTTCACACTAGTGATTTTTTTAAATAACTATAAATAGAATTGCATTAAGGTATAAAGTTGTGGATTTAAATATCAATTTCTAATCAGAATTACTGAGTAAAAATACACTGTGGAAAATCACAACAAAAGCACACATTTTTGTTCATTTAAGTTTATAAATGCATATTTTGTTTTTTTCCTCATATACTATTTACAAGTATATTCGCCGAGAAAAATTCGAAACATGTAATTACCTAAAAATATTTCACAATGTTTAGTTTACACTCTTAACATTTTCCAAAGTTGAATGAATAAAATTTTTCTTCCTGTTTCTTGGTTACATTACATCAAAATAGCTGGGTATGCAAAAGAGTTTTTAAATCAGATACCCTGGTAAGCACAGCTCCATACATTTGTGTTAGTCTCGAAATGACACCATGCCTCCCTAAACGTTCTGTGTATTGTTTTGTCAACAAATATACACAAACAGTTTTCGTAAAGGTCCCAAAATAAAGAATCTTTATCGAATCAGATAAAATCTTGAAAGTCTCATTTTACCATTGATGAATTTAAATGATTAGCAATAATTTTCCCCAAGATATGAATAGCTGGTAATTCAGTTTCCAAAAATAGTAAATGATTATGAATGTCATACATTTTTGGTGAAAATCTCTTAGCTTCTTCACAACTAATAGAAAAGACTTTACTTTCATCAGCTCCTGTATCACAAGTATCAGTTTCCCATCTTGGCATTTCAGAATATAACACTCACTGAGGTCCATTTCATGGTCAACTCTTCTTTGCAAGTAGCCAAGGATATCAGATCACTTCCTGCATAACTTTTCCCAAGCAGTCCTGGATAAATACATCACAATGTATGTGTCTTCTACAATAATTATCTGTTTCCATCCTTTTAGAGCTATATGAAGTTTTGTCTCGTGTTATTTTCCTGAAGAAAGAAAATTTCAATGATTTTGTGGCTCACCCATTATTTTACTTTACTTTCCTGGATACAAAACACAACACAATATGATAGCTGCAATGGATGAACGAATTTCAGTAATTGCAAAGACACTTAACCCATTTGTTTTCCTTATAGTACTGTTTACCTGACCCTTAAACCCTGACCGTTCCTTCTAAAATGAAACTTTCATGCAGATGATTCACAGACATGCTGTTGGATATGATGTTGATGTGAGATTATCTTGCTTTGAGATATTATAGGGGAAATCTTATCTTTGTGGCTCCGAAGGGTATTCTATATTATTTGTCCTTATTATATTAAATATTTTATCCTCAAAGTGTTTACGATGTTAGACCATGTGACTAGTTCTCTCACTCATGTCCGAAATTGTTGGGATGGGAAGAATAAATGGCATTAGGTGGTGGAAGTGAAAAAGTCATCAAGAGTGTGACAGAGGTCTTCCCTATTCTCCCCCTCTCCTCCAGAAGATGTCTGCTCAGGCTAGTTGAGATGAGTGAGCTCATCATTTGTGGATATCTTTTAGTGATATCACCTCCAACTGATACTGATAACTTTGGAGGAGGAAAAAAAAACCTCCAACTGATACTGATAAATGCAGAGCAAAAAAAAAGCTCCCTCACTCCCTGCAATGCTCCCTCACCCCATACTCAAACCCCTCATCCCTCTCTCTTCCAGAAAATATTTGCTCAGCCTAGTGGAGATGAGCGAGCTCCTCATTTGTAGATGTTTTAGTGATGTCTCTTCCAACTGATACTGATAACTTCGCAGGATATCTTCTGGAGGAGAGGGCAGAATAGGGGAGGATGTGGTTAGGGGGTGGGGGAGCATTGCAGGGAAGACCTCTGTCACCCTCTTGTCGACCTTTTCACTTCCACCACCTATGCTATTTTTTCCCATCCCAACAATTTCAGACATATGAGTGAAAGAACTAGCCACATGGTTTATCATCAAAAAACGTTTTGAGGATAAAATACTTAACATAATAAGGACGAACAATATAGAATACCCTTCGAGCCACAGAGATAAGATTTGCCCTATGATGTCTCGAAGTAAGATAATCTCACATGAACATCATATCAAACAGCATGTAGAAACATGTCTGGGAATCATCTATGGGAAAGTTTCATTTTGGAAGGAATGGTCAGGTAAAGAGTACTATAAGGAAAAACAAAGGTGTCAAGTGTCTTAGCAGTTATGGAAATTCGTTCATCCAAGGCAGCTATCCATAGCATATGCCCTTTGATGTCTCGAAGTAAGATAATCTCACATGAACATCATATCAAACAGCATGTAGAAACATGTCCGTGAATCATCTATGTGAAAGTTTCATTTTGGAAGGAACGGTCAGGGTAAGGTAAACAGTACTTTAAGGAAAAACAAAGGAGTCAAGTGTCTCAGCAGTTATGGCAATTCGTTCATCCAGGGCAGCTATCGTATTGTGTTGTGGTGTTTTGTATCCAGTAAAGTAAAATAATGGGTGAGCCACAAAAGTCATGGAAATTTTCTTTCTTCAGGAAAATAGCATGAGACAAAACTCTTCACATAGCTCTAAAAGGATGGAAAGTGATTATTATTTTAGAAGACATGTACATTGTGATGTATTTATCCAGGACCACTTGGGAAAAGTTACGCAGGAAGTAGTCTGATATCCTCGGCTACTTGCAAAAAAGAGTTGACTACGAAATGGACCCCAGTGAGTGTTATATTCTGTAATGTCAAGATGGGAAACTAATACTTGATGATACAGGAGCTGATGGAATTAAAGTTTTTTCTATTAGTTGTGAAGCAGCTGAGAGATTTTCACCAAAAATGTATGACATTGATAATCATTTACTATTTTTGGAAACTGAGTTATCAGCTATTCGTGTCATTGGGAAAATTATCACTAATCATTTAAATTCATCAATGGTAAAATTAGACTTTCAACATTTCATCCAATTTGATAAAGATTCTTTATTTTGGGACATTTACGAACATTTTATCAAAACTGTGTATATTTGGTGACAAAAGAATACACAGAATGTTTAGGGAGGCATGGTTCATTTCCAGACTGACACAATATCAAATGTATGCAGTTGTGCTTACCATGGTATCTGATTTAAAACCTCTTTTGTGTGACCAGCTATTCTGATGTAATGCAACCAAGAAACATTGAGTAACAAAAATTTTATTCTTTGAACACTTTGGAAAATGTTAAGAGTGTAAACTAAATATTGTGAAATATTTTAGGTAATTACATGTTTCAAATTTTTCTCAGTGAATATACTGACAAATAGTATTTCAGCAAAATAAAATATCCATTTGTAAACTTAAATGAACAAAGGTGTGTGCTTTTGTTGTTTTTTCACAGTGAATTTTTTATTGTTATTCTGATTAGAAATTGATATTTAAATCCACAAATTTATACCTTAATGCAATTCGTTTAATTATTTAAAAAAAATCACTACTGTTAAATTAATGCCAGGAACGGGGAAAAAATTTTGAAAATTGATATCCATGTAATTGATTATTTTAGAAATTGTATAATGCTACCTATTGACATTGTTTGAGTTATCTGAAAACAATTCCTTCACATAATCAAAAATCCGAACTATTAGAATTTGGTTGTTTTACAGAGAGACAGCAGAAAATTAATCCAAAAATATGACATAAAAACTTAAAATTTGGTATAGAAAAATGTTTGTACTCTCCAGACAACACACAAAAAATTTTACCTTTCGCCACACAAAGTAAGATAAAAAAACACACCAATAGTATATCCAACAGCATGCAAAAACATGTTGAGTCATCTGTGCAAAAGGTTCATTTTTGAAGGAAGTCTGGGTAGGGCCTAGTAAGGGTAAACAGCACTATAAGAAACAACCAGAGTTGAGTGACTTTGGACTTAAGGTAATTGTTCATCCACTGCAGCTGCTGTTTTGTGTTTGGTAATGTAAAAATAATGGGTGAGCCACAAAATTCTTTGAAAGTTTCTTTCTGAAAAGTTCTAATTATTTAGTAACAGAAAGTTAAAAATAAAATATAAGATCAGAGCTAATATGTGAAATAATAATAATAATAATAAATAACTATTTATTTGTGGTGCCATATGAAGTAATCGAAGAAGAATGAAAGAAAACGATTATGAGAAATTGAGAGATTGTCAATTTCTTTTGAATAAGACTTCAAATTTATTTCCTAAAGAAATTTGTATTTCTGATGGAATTATGGTAAGATATGCATTGTCAAAATCACCGTGTAGTTGGAAAGAATTACCTGAAAGAGTTAAAAAAACAGAATTCTTGGTTAATAAAATATAACCATCAGCTGAAGTGGGAAATTGGTTCACTATCGCTGGACAAACTAAGAAATTGGATGATAGAATCAACATGGAAATATCAAATATTACTTGCCAAAGGAAGAGAAAAATCAAAAACTTTAACGAGGTTAATAGGGAGGCCTGTTCTTGATTTAAATGAAATCGGATGCCCAAAACGTGAAAACATAACGTGTACTTTTAAATGCTTTTGGAAACATAACGAAAGATTCTGTGCTTTTAATAATTCTCAGAAATATATATGTATTGGTTTCAAAAAAAAAATGCAACTCTTAATTTTACTAGTAATAAATACCCAATTATCACCAAATGATAATTAACCTTCAGACAAGTGTCACATTGTCAAAAACCACATGATGGCAATTCCACAAACATGGGAAGAACCTTT
This sequence comes from Typopeltis vanoorti, assembly GCF_054136105.1. Classification (NCBI taxonomy): domain Eukaryota; kingdom Metazoa; phylum Arthropoda; class Arachnida; order Uropygi; family Thelyphonidae; genus Typopeltis; species Typopeltis vanoorti. The sequence goes on along the minus strand of NC_143556.1, from coordinate 119,535,781 downwards.
GAACAACAGTGCAAATTTAACAATAAGATTAAGGAACAAAAAAATAGGTTATATTTTTCACTTTATTTATTTTCTGTATGTTAGATTCAGTAAATACAATTTGTAATATTTCTTTCAAATAAAATGCATAAATATAAATGATGAAATTGAGTGTCGCCGATGTTTTATACAAATTTAAGTAAGACCATAACATTTTTTTTACCCTTCTCAAATTTCATGCCACAAACTAACCAGACTTTTTCTTTCTCTTTTTTTCTGTGAAAATCCACTCAGTGAAACTGTGTCAACTCTTGGAAACAAAAGGAAATGGGTATTAAATTAATGGGCAGAATTTTAGTGGAGAATATTTCAACTGAAAAGTCACAAAAAAAATAAAACGGTTTCATAGCATGCAGATAATAAGTGAATCAACATGCATATATCAAAAAATACTTGCAGTTGGAAGAGAAAAATCAAAAAACATTAACGAACTTAATAGCCAGACCCGTTCTTCATTTATATGATACCAAATGATGAAAACAATATGTGCATGAATTTCAAAAGTTTGAAAAGGCTGATGAATTTCTTGTTTGCTGTGATCATAAATATTTATTTGAGGGTAAATATTTTGTTTAATTTCGTTTTCTTTCTGAGCTAATTTTCATTTGAAATAAAAATAAATAATTATTTATTTGTATTGGAAAGAATATCTAATATAATAATTGTGTTTAAAATATATAAATATCCCTACTGTGAAAGAAATGTTGAGCTGAGAACACAACAGTCAATTGGGACTAACGGAAAAGTTTTACATAGTTGAACTATGTAAAAACCATAGTTCAACTTGTTTTAAAATATCACTTGGAGAAAAAAACACATGAATTACAAGTAAGCACCAGTGGCAAATCATACACTATGAACATCAGCGCAAATGTTAAATCAGAAGAATAATAAGGGAAAAAAACACTTTTTCACTTTATTTAATTTCTGTATATTAGATTCAGTAAATACAATTTGTTAATAATATTACAGTCAAATAAAAGGTAACATTGAAATTATCAAAGTATATATTACAGAGCTAATATTTATTTTAAATAATAAGAAATAACTATTTATTTGTTGTGCTGGGAAAAAAATAAATTTCTAAAGGAAAACGCTGCGGCGAGTTCAATAACTTGTTTGACGCATATTGTTTACTTAAAATTACTAATGCTGAAAAAAAAATAAAATAAATAAATTCCAGTTACAGAAATAAGTTATAAGCACAAGGAATTGAAGATAAAATTAATAGTCATATTGGTTTTTAAAAAAATAAATGTAAGCATTAATTTACTACAGCAATAATTTCCCATCGGAACCAAGTTCCAACCTAAACACATGATTTCTCTTCTCACCTACGTTCAACAATTTGGTAACCGGATAAATGATATACCTTTAAGATAAGACTTGAAGAGATATCTAGTGTTGGAAAATAAATTCACATACATTTTATTTATTAATTTTGCTCAGTTATTCTGTTAGAAGATGTAGTTAAACTGAATTTTAAAAGTAAAATAGAGAAAATAACCAATCAATTTGAAAAAAAAAATCATTTCACTTGTCAGAATTCCACACTCTAACAGCATTCGAAATTCGAAACCGGAAATAACACTTACCATGAACAAAACGGCACATAGACTTTCCCACCAAACTTTGGAAAACATAGCATGAGCAACTGTGGGAAAGAATTAATACAGCGAACCAATCGGATAGTAATATAAATTAAGTAGTGAACTAGCTTTTCTGGTTATTTACAGAAATATCTTTCAACTCCTATGTTTTGTGTGTTTTTGTGCTGTGAATATATGTTAGCCCCAGTAACCTATAATGAAAAAGTCAACTGCATTTTCAGACTTGTGTTTTTGTTCTGTGCTGTAGGTATATGTTAAAAATCAAGAATTTGGAATATTCAGAAAACCTAGATAGTACCAAGATGTTCCCATTCTGTAAAGAAATGTAAGTTAATCTGTTTTTTTTAACTTAACATAACAATTGATAATTGTAATTTCAATAATTACTGCTCGTATGTTTTGTTAAGCGAAATTCTAATACTGAATAGTTTTTTTTTTAATAAAAATAATCATAGGGTACATATTAGAATATCAACATGGATATATTAGCAACTTTTCATGTCTAATGTGTGTGTGTGTTTAAGAGACACCAGCATATAATTAAATTATTCAGAAAAGCCTATTCACTGCCACCATCCCGACTCTACTCTTAGAATTCCCACCCTTTAACAGGAAAGAAATACCTGAAAATGTATTGGAAAATTAGTACAGCCATCTATAGACAACCAAAGACAAAACATGACAATGACAGATGTGCATGACCCTGAGAAAATTCCAAGATATCTTATCTCAAAAACATCGCCCACAACTCCATAGGCAAACCAAAATACCATGTGATATCACAGAGACATGTTCCCCATAAATTTCCAAACACATAACGACATGATTGGTTATCTCTAAATATCACCCACAATGGAAAACCCGAATCCAACACACCACATGATGTCCCTGACAGAAGGGGGGTCCCAGCGAAATTCCAAGCATTCCAAAATTTATCTTATCACTATCCATCACCCATAATGCCATACGCAATCCATTTACTTATCTACAACTCATAACAACACACATCCAGGACACTGACATCACTTCCCCTATTTGGTTCATAGTGTCCAACCAATCATGACATGAATGCTTATCAACTAATATATCTCCCTTTTCCATTCAAAACGTCACTGATTGACAACAACAAATGACGTCACTTATTTACATCTGAAAAAAACACACACCCATGACACGATTCCTTATCTTGATCTGGCCAGAAGTGCCCACCAATCACAAAACAAATTCTTATCTCTACCATCAGCCATAATTCCATATGCGAATGAAAAAAGAACTCAAAAACTGACGTCACTGACACATATAACCCGAGGGAAATTCCAAATATTACAAACTCATGACATCATAAAATGAACATCCAATGACATCACAATTCCCTATCTTATCTTGATCTTGAACTGGTCACTAGTGGCTGGTCTACTACTGCCCATTTCAAATTATCCCTGAAGGGTTCTGGGATAATTTGAAGACAATAAACAATTTATAGAATTCACATGAAGCGGCAAAATCAAAAAGACAAAATGCATCTAAATCGCTGTTTGAATTTTGTGCCAATGTTAATGATGAATTTTCTGCACTAAAGTCAAGACCTTTTCGTGCACTTTTGCCATTTCCAACATCATGTCTTTGTGAAATCGGGTTTTCTGCAGTGGCTGCCTTAAAATCAAAATATAGATCTGTTAAATATAGAAAGAGAACTAAGAGTGTGAATTTCAATGTATCACCATCATATGAAAAGCTTTGCTCTGAAGCACAGGCCCAAGGAAGCCATTAATTTTTAGATTCATTGTTATTTAGTTTTAATTAGTTGCTCGATATATTTTGCAATATTGATAAGCGTAACTAATTTATTAAATACAGTGGATTTTATACATTTTATTACATTGTCAGGGTGTATTTTGTGTCAATAAATTTCCTGAAATGCTTTTGTTTAAATAAAGTAGTTTTTCCTCTGATTTCCACTTTCTTCGTGACCCAAAGGGGGCCTACCCCATTGGGTGAGAATCACTGGTCTATGTGTATTAGCGATATCTAGTTGGTATGCATAGTAAAGAAATACAAGAAAATAGCAAACAATCACTGTTATATTCGAAATCATGTAAGTTCTACTACTAATTTTTCCAAGGTATAGGACTAAAAACCAAAGTTTCTTAAGTTTCTTCTAAAGGAACAACCTTCTATACCTGTGCCCAAGATCGACCTGGAAATTACCTGAAGAAAAGGCTTTAAACAAGTTCCTCAAGTCAGCCATCTGCATGTCTTTCTTCTGCTCTAAGATCATGGAAGTTATTATGAAATAATACACACGCATCTATAAGCATCAGAAATTAATTTTTGCGTGCGCTCATTCTATGTACAAAAATAAATAAATAAATTTCCCGAATCTCTATTTTTTTTTTCAGAGTTTGGATATTTATTCTAGTGCTTCATCAAATTACAAGTGAAAAATATTATTCAATGAAAAATAAGCCATTTCTAAAATCTTGTTCTATTTCTCTGTGAGCTGGTTTCCCATTGCTGGAATCGCTGCAAAACAATGTTCCCTCTAAGCTGTGCATGTACACCAGTCAAGAAGGGAGTGCACTATTTTTTTCTTTCAGTATTTCTAATTTACAGTCAATTAATTTTGAACATATTACGAAAACGAATTACATGACAAATTACACTTGTTACCACTTTTTTATTTAGCAATTTTTTCAATGTCATCGCCCTTGCAATATTACTGTAACCCATTCTAACTTAATACACTCTAGTTATTTTTAGTCAACCATATGGGTGAACTGACGGTCAACAAGTTGCAGAGGCATATCTGTGTAGAGCAGTACAGTCACTGGATTTAAAGGATTAATTTAGTTCTTGCAATTTCACAGGTTATAGCTTGAAATAAAAATGGCAACATTAATATAAGAAATATGAATTAGCAGTTATTAAATTTGACAAAGTAGTTGGACAAATGTGACATAATTTGCTTTAAAACTGCAGCATTTAAGTAGCTGAAGATGTATGCATTTAGGTTGCTCTTAGGCATAGCTAGGGGAGGGTGGAGGGAGCAGTCCTCCCCGGGTGGCACTTTGAACCTTTTTGAACTTTTGCAGTTAATTCTAAAATACAGTTTCAAGAACTCATTTCCAAATATTGTCATATTATTGCGAATTTTCCTCACAATTGCTGTAAGTGTTGCTAGTTGTGAGAGTTTTTCTAAATAAAATTGATTAAGAATTACCTACATTACCATGAAATAGACTTCGCTAATGTCATCGACGATTTTTCTAACAGAAAAAGCAAGAAAATAACATTTTAGAATGTTGAAATTAGAGTTTTACTTCAAAAATAAACAGTGTTTCAATTTATTTCCTTATATGTCGTTTTGACGTTTTGTAGTATTTTTAGTGTGTATTGAGAGGGGCAGCAAACTCAGGGACCGCCCTGGGTGACAAAAGCTCTAGCTACACCACTGCTCTTATAACAATATTTAGCATGCAATCCACAAGATCTTTTAAGAAAGATCTTGTCACCCATTTTAGTCATATCAAATCAAAAGTTTGTGACTTTCACTGTCATGAGCAATGAGTACTGCATACATTAGGTCTGAGACAATATTTGCATGCAAGATGTTTTTCACACACATGAGCCAGCAAAATTTAGAGGAAATATTTCTTCCAAAGCAAACTCCCCAGCTGACTTGTATTATGGAATGGAAATCCAAAGTTCTTGAAAGTTAAAATCCTTCCACATTTGTATAAAACTGGCTAATAACCAGTTTAATAATAATATTTGTATGAAAGTGGCTGTTGCAACAGTAAAAGGAATAATAACCATTCTTTGTAACCTAGAATGTATTCGAATCCAAGAGGGAAGGGCATGAGTGATATCGGTTAGTGACTGGATGCATATGCGGGTCCAAGTTTTGATGAATTTTCAAGGCTTTAAAAATATATTTTATGACAGATTAATAACTAACTATTATGGAATACGTAGAATGACTTAGAATGAGAGGATGAAGAGAAGAAAGTGTACAAAATATCTCACCCAAAACAACAGATGAATGTTAAACCTATGTCAAACTCAGAACCAGCCAATCATAGTTTTACAGAAAGAAGTCACAGTACATATAATGAAAAACAAAACCAAATCCACAGTTGTAGAAGATTCAACAAGGAGTAGTAATTTTTTCTGTAAATTGTGTGTGTGTAACTTTCCAGATGGGAAAATGCCTGCTACCTGTGAACGAGTATGCTAAATCACCTACAATTAAAAATGTCCATATGACGATGGGCTAATAACCAAATGAATTGAGCATGCGGGTCTTTTTCGGATGAAAAGCACAATGTCCCATTCTTATTCCAATGCCTGTTTTGTTGGCCGAGTGGTAACATCGCCTCTCCATCAAACAGGACGTAGATTCAAATTCTACTCTACGCATGGATGTTTTTGAATATCTCTATGCAAGATGACTTTCATAAAAGTTTTCAGGTTAGTTTTAATTTTACACGTCTTGCCCGGTGCGAGACACACCACCACTTATTGGAAGTCTGAGGTGGCTTCAGAAAGTTTAACGCTAATTCTGAACTATGTAAAAAAGCAAATAAAAAATACATAAAATATATAAAATTAATTTTAAAAAAGTAGAAAAAATCATTTATGGTACAAATATACCATAAGTGAGTTAAAAACCTTTCATAAATTTTGGCCACATAAAATACAATAATAAATAAATAAAAATTCACAATGGAGGCATTAAAGTTAACAGCATTTTCAATTTAACTGTGGATTTCAATTTTATAATTTCATACTTTTCTTTTTTATATTTCTCACAGCACTGTTGCATTTGTAATTTTTCACATCATTCTGTGTGCTTTATCTACTGTATGATTACTGGCAATCTTTTATGTTCTGTTGCTAATGTATAATTTTCCATCAATCTATCATCAATGTCAATTTTCTGTCCTTTTCCTTTGTTCTACTACCTGCCATTTTCTTTGTTGCCTGTGGCAACTATAATTTTTCATTTTTTTATTTGTCTTAATGCAAAATGCAAACAAATTTTATGCAGTATTTCCAAAAGAACTATTCCCAGCATATTTCGTGATGTTTTGCAATGTCATCTGCAAGAAAATGTAGTTTGCCATAATGAAGATTTCAGGCTTTACATTTTATCATTATTATCATCATATTCAACTGCCTATGGAAGGTTGAGACCAGAAAAGCCTGCCAGAGTAAGGCTTGAACAACAGTCCTAGTCTAATCTATCCGTAGCCAAGTTATTTAAATTTCTGCAGAAAATCCACTTGATATTTTTTATACATTTTCTTCTTAGAATTTGAGAAAATTTTGCAATTATAAGAAGACGGCAGTGTAATTCTCCGATCTCCTGACTAGTTTCATTTGTCTACACTGTTTCTTTTCCTGAAATAGTTGTTTTCAAAGCCTTGTCAGAAATTTGTTTGTTTATATAAGTCATTGCACCATAAAGAATTTTGGTTTTTTTGTGGCAGTGGTTTATTCCCTCGTTTTTTTTGAAATTTTAGACAATTATTGCTGCTTACAGAAATAATTGTCAAACACTTGTTTGACACTTGCTTAGCAGCAATAAAGATTTTTAATTTTACATCTTTGTCAATTCAGATAACTATAAACAGAGTACAGATTGCATCCATTGTGGATCATCCCGTTTTACTAAAGGTTGATATCGTAAGTTGCTTTAATCCTGCTTGTATCATTCATACAAATAATTTATAGGTATTAGTTTATAGCTTACATATTTCCTGAATACACACTTTTTTTTTATAAGTATCAGAATGATTTTCTTCAATTTGCAGTCATAGGGCTAAAACAGCCTCGCCTAATCCCTATAAGGAAATAAAAATGCATTAGCTGATTTTTTTTTTCCAAGGAATTTCTCCACTTCAGAAATTCAGATTTTTTGTCCAGTAATCAAAAGAAAATTGACTGCAGAACCAACGCTAATTGAGTTAACAAGTACAGTTATCCCCCGAGTTACGTAAGTAATGTGTTCTGTAAACCTTTACGTAACTTGAATTTTACCTAAGTCGAATTTGTAAATTGCTTAACTGTAACTTCGTAAGAAACTGCAATATTTATTATTAGTATATGTATGTATATATACAGATATGTACAGTATATTATTTACACAGTATTATTTTATAAATGAAACATCATGCAGCAGTATTTACTCGGATATAAACTATAAAAGTATGAAAAATATATAAAAGAATATAAAAACAAACTGAAATAACACTTTTCAAGTAAAAAAATGTCTTGTGACAGCTAATTTAGCTCTGTAGTGGGAGAGTCGGTGCTGGAGGTGGATGGTTGTGAAGAGAAATGCTGTTCTCTGGCAACTTCTATCCCTCTCAATGTTAAAGGCTGAGCATAGTCAGGGTCATCTGAATTGTCATCTTGACGTTGTTGTGAGCGGCATCTCACAAACATGTCTAGAGTATTTTGTGTGATCACACGTTTTTTGTCATCATAGATGGCCTTGTAGCTAGCCATATCGGAATGGATACAGCGGCTAACATTCTCGAAATGCTCAGTGTTCGGATCCATCGATTCTAATTTTGCTAGCACCATGTCTGTCAGGTTGTCCCTTTGTTGTAAATTTCTTAACGTCTGGAGTTGGCGGTTCAATCGGCATAGTATTTTCTTCGGAATGTCTCCAACTGAATAAGGTCATCATTAGTAAGCTCTTCATCGTGACTCAAAAGAAGCTCGTTAACGTCAACGATATACATTTCCAGCTATAACTGCTCTGCCAGTTGCACACACGTCTCCGTCGCTTGCTGTAATTCTTGTGTCAACCAAACAACAACCGTTCACCGGTAACATGTCACTATTTGTTACATTTGCTGTGAATGCAGTATGTAACAACATTACGTTGTTACATACTGCATGGATGTCAAAGACGCAAACATGTTCATATGCGCTAGTACTGTAGTTGAAATTTTCGAGTTATTATATAACTGTGAATTTACGTAAGTCAAGGGATGACTGTATATTGTGTTCAGGACTAAGAGATAGCATCTCTTGGAAACATGCCATTTATAATTCCTGATAGTCTTGGGCCATTTATTCCATGACCGGCTACTATGGGGAATGTACTTTCCCCTCAGTCTCTGAAAGTTTTAGATAGCAATAAAACAGTCTCGCCTACACCCTTTAAGAGAATAAAACGTGTAAGCAGATGTTTTTCTTTGTTAAGCAATGGTTTGCTGTTTCTCTTTTCTCCTTGATGTCCAATTAACTAAAGTAAAATACAAAGAAGTTAATAGACTCCATTATTCGCTATATATAATAACCATTATGAAAGTCATTATGTCCAGTAGTAAGGGGATCACTCTGAACAAGATCAAGATAAGGATTCATGACGTGATTGGCTGATAAGATCATTGACATCATTTTGTGATTTGTAGCGTGACCTAGGATTTAGCACTGGGAAGTGTAATGTTTGGAATTTCTCTGGGGAACATATGTCAGTGACGTCACATTGTGTGTTTTGATTTGCATATGGAATTGTGGGTGATGGGTAGAGATAAGTATTCGTGACGTCCTGAGTTTGCAATTTTTCTGGGGAACGTGTGTCAGTGACATCACGTAGTGTGTTTTGGTACAATGATGGTTAGAGTATGAAATTTGAAATATTTGGTCATGTGTTAGGGTCTTTGGAAGTGTTGGAAAATATTTGTATATAGTTGGCAGTACGAATTTTCCAATAAATGTGGTATTTCGTTCCTGTTATTCAGCATCGGAATTTTAGTTGAGTCAAGAGATGGCATCAGCAATTAGACATTTTCTGAATAATTAATTATAGGCTATCATTGGTGTCCCCATCCCGGTTTCCCCCTCAAACACACACGCATTCTTTCTTACATGTTCACATTTTCTAAAATAATTAATTACTGGCTATCACTGGTGACCCCTCAAGCACATACTTTTTATATACATAAATCATCCGAATATTTTGATTTGTCTGAAATTTTAAGATCTTAAAGTTCATTACTTTTCAAATTTAATGTTATCTTTCTTCATGTCTAATCAGAATAACTGAGCAAAAAAAAACAATAAATAGATTGTGTGAATTCACTGTGACAAAAAAAAAAAAAATGTGGTCCTACTTAAATTTGCATAGCACATTAACGACACCATAAGTTGTTCATTTAAGTTTAAACATTTTATTTGACTGAAATATTATTTACAATATTGTATTTATGAATAAAGAAATAGGGTTTTTCTGACATCACCATTGCCTGTGGTGTTTTTCTTGTTGTAACATTTCACTGATGAGACATGTCCGTTTGGCTGTTTTTGATACTGCTTCCGATACGAGAATACAAATTTCACAACACACAAACATAAGCAGCACTAGTATAAAAGCAATCAGCTGATGTTTTAGCGATGGTTCTTGATTTTCACCTTCAAAGAAAAAATAATTTTATCGTTAGTGATGGAAAAGTTAGCAGATTACTATAATCCTAATACAGTAGGTAGTTTTGGAAGTATCAAAGCTTTAGACACATAGAAATTTGCCACATGAAACCGTGAAAAATTGGTTAGCAACACAGCCTACTTATGTGAGACATAAACCCATTAGAAGAAAGTTTAAACGTGGGTAGATCAGATCAAATCAAATCAAATCAAAGTCTGACACTTTTACACACTTTTCAATGTGATTTGGCAGATATGTCATCCCATGCAAAAGAGAATGAAGGAGTGTTTCCTTCTTCTATGCACTGATTGTTTTTCCAGATTTGCATGGGTTCGAATACTGAAGAAGAAATCAGCAAACACTGTTGTTAATGCTTTCGAGTCTATTTTTAAAGGAGTGCCATTACATAAATACAGATCAAGGAAAGGAGTTTTGCACAAGAAAGTTCGTGCATTATTTAAGGACCATAATATTCATTTCTACACGAACAGGAGTGAAATGAAAGCACCCATTGCAGAAAGATTTATCAGAACATTGAAAACGAAGATCTATAAATGGATGACGTATACTAAAAGTAAAAGTTATACGAAAGTATTGCTGACCTTTGTACACACTATAACCTCATGCCACACTGTATGATAGTACTAGCTCAAAGTTAACGTTCACAATGAGGATAGTGTTTGGAAATATTTGTAAGGAACCCAAGAGGAGGCTACCAAACCAAAATTTCACTTAGCCAATAGTGTGGCTTTAAGCGATGATACCCACAAATTTAGAAAAGGGTATTGGGGTAACTGGACACGAGAACTCTTCACCATTGCACATTATTAATAGAAATCCTGTAGTATACAGAGTTCACGGTCAGGACGGAGAGATATTGGAGGGAACTTTCTATGAACCCCAACTGCAAAAGGCTGGTATACCCAATGAACTTCCTGAAGACATATACCTAATTGAATAAGTACTTAAGCAGGGCGAGCAGAAAGGAAAGTTTCAGTATTTTGTTAAGTGGCTCGGTTTTCCCTCATCGTATAATTGTTGGGTTCGTAGAGATGATTTACTTAACCCTTCCCAGTAACGTCAGCATGAAAATGTTTCCTACTAACATGCAAACAAAATTTCAAGTGGAATTACCACACAAGATCAGACTTAAAAGTAAATGTTAAGTTACTCTTGCAGAAATTCATCTTCCAGGAGAATTTAATAGCATTAATTCAGTTACAATGAGTTTCATATGATACGTGGTGTAGGAGGAGTCAATATCATCATCAACAACATCACAGGAAATAATGTTTTCGAAAAGTCTAAAGAAGGATTTTACAAAGTGTTCAAGATTCCCCATGGTAGTTACAATTCACCCTTGAAACCTCTTCAAGCAGTGTTTGATGTGAGTTCTGTGATTACTGGAAAAAAGAATCCAAACAACACCATTTCTCTGACAGTCCCAAAAGATTATAACCTATTGTTTCCCAAGGAGGCCCTGGGGTTGGGCCTTCTAGTGGGATTTAATCAGATTGGTGTAAGACTGAAAGGCACAATCACTGGGAAATATCCAATTGATATAAAGAGGGGTGTAGCCACATATTTTGTTTATTCTGATTTAATCCACATTTAATGCGCAGATAGTTGGTGATACATATGCACCATTGTTACGAGTTCAGGGCAGTGCTAAGTGTGCCTTTGTTTTTGCTCATCCTCATTATTATCCATTACGAAAACAAACATTTCAGTCAATCAGCATTGAAATTCGTTCTGATAGTGACGAATTATTTCACTTTCGTGACAGCAAGAAAATAGTTAAATTACACTTCCGACAAGTCAATAATGACTGATAATTTCAGATATTACACGCTGCAGGCAGGTGGAGTTCAACTATTTACGGAAACCCATATACAGCATGGGTACAGATTAGGTAACATTTTCAGAAGTGCCTTCTCCTTTTTAAGTCCACTTTTAAAACCTGCAGCTCAATTTGTCGGTCATCAAGCCTTAAAAGTATCAAGCCGTAAATAGTTGAACTCCACGCTGCAGGCAGGTGGAGTTCAACTATTTACAGAAACCCATATACAGCGTGGATACAGATTAGGTAACATTTTCAGAAGTGCCTTCTACTTTCTAACTCCACTTTTAAAACCTGCAGCTCAATTTGTCGGTCATCAAGCCTTAAAAGCCGGTCAACAAATGATAGGAGATGTATTGGAAGGGGTACCTGTATGTCTAGCCTTTATAAACAGAGCATCAGAAGCTGGGGAAATCATTGCTGATAAAGCTCAGAGCCGATTACTTCAGAGAGGTCAAAGAAGCAAGATGACATTCTGTGGAGGATATGATGTCAGAGTTAGATCTGTTTTCCTGCCATCAACTTGTGTGTGGAAAGAAGTTCTTATGTCACATACCAACCAATATCTAGTACTGACAGTGGAGGTCCCGTGGAATTTTGCATACCAGATACGTCTGAAGAATACTTCGATTTGGGAAAATCATACCTATGTGTTTCTGTATGCATCACTGACAATGATGGTAAACCTACTGAAGATTCTTCAGTTGGAATTGTGAACAATTTTCTCCATTCCCTGTTCAGTCATGTATCTTTATTGGACTTATATTGAAACTTGCTAAATTATGACAGAGATGCTAAAACAGTCAACTGACAGACAAGCTATTTGTGAAAGATGATGTGGCTAATGTTAGTTATATGTTTACCAAAAGTGAATGTGAGATGCGTAGACGATAAGCTTGAATTAACTAATTGAAAAGTACCGAAATGCTTGGGCAAATACTCGCTGACATCATGCATTAAGACTGGTACTTGATCAACGTTTCTGTTCGTTTGGTTCACTTGGATCACTTGTCTGTGTTAGACAAGTCAAACATGGTATATATATCCCATCAATCGAGTGCAAGTGTCTTATTTTTCAATTCCAAACGGTATGTCAGATGCCACACGAGACAGCCTGTATCTAGGTGAAGTTCAATCTAGATTAATTATTGGACTGGTTGCTAGTGATGGATTTAATGGCACTTTCAACAGAAATCCATTTAATTTTCACCATTTCAATCAGAATTTTCTTCTGGTGACAGCTGACGATATTCAGTATTCCTCACAACCTTTGACTCTGAACTTCAAAGAAAGGCATTATAGCAGATGTTACATGTCACTGTTCACATTGCTAGGCAAATGGAATAGAGACTGTGGTAATGACATTTCTTAGGAGCAATACATAAAGGGAAACATTCTCTGGATTTGACTTATCGCCAGATCAAAATGCCGTGCACACCCCCCCCCCATGTCAGCCTGTTAAGAAGAGCAAGTGTGTGCCTCGAAGTTAAATTTACTCAACCTCTTTCTGAAAACATCACAGTGGTTCTTTATGCAGAATTTGAGTGGATGTTATCCTTAACAAAGGATCGTTGTGTTACTGGACTATGAACACTGAACAATTAGTAAGCATACTAGAGTTAGAACCCACCACAAGAAAAGTAAGTTTAGGAGTTTGTGCTCGTGACGAATTGCCGCTTCATCCGATCAGACAAGTTGATGTTCATTGTGAACAGATTCGACCTGACTGCCAGGACAACATTGGCAAGCTATCTATATCAAAGACAAACATGGCAATTTTATAGATAGCTTCGGTCATCCACCTGAAAGTGACATTGTTAACTTTCTGAATATCAACACTAATATATGATATTATAATAGTGTATCAAGCAAAGGAATCTGTTGCGTGTGGTTGGCACTGTGTATATTTTTTAATATTGAGATGTCGTGGTCTTTCAATGCAAAATATTATTAGCAAATGTTATTCTAATAATTTGTGATTAAATGACTTTATTGTCACCTATGCTGTAACAGATCATTTACTGTAAATAAAAAATAATTTTAAAAAAATTTTGTTTTTTCACTTACCATTTTTTCCACACCAGTTTCTTATTCCCACACAGTTTTTGGGGATATAAAAAGATGAAATTGGCATTGGTTCTTCGAGCTCTCCTACGGATGAGGAATGGACTGGAAACATTTTCCTCACTGGGAGTGACTGATGTTGATGACTGATGGAAAAGGGGCTGGCTATTCTGTTTGCACACTGTAGGATCTTGATGCTTTTTTTTCGAATGTAACAACCGATGCTCCTGTTGCTCTCCTTCTGTGAGCCGGTCAGTTTTTAAAACCTAAATAGTTCTGCAAAACACTTAAATATGCCTTTACTTTTTCATCTGGATTTTTGTTACCTTTATTTAAAATTGCATTCATTTTATTATGGGAGAAGCACAAATCTTTTATAACATATGATTCAACTGAACTCAATAAAGGAACAATGATACTAATAATGGGAACAGTGCTCCCTCATGCTGTAAAAGCAGTTTTCTTCTAGTTACGAATGGAACCGATTTGTTGCTTAGTGCTCTTATAATTTTTTTTTCCTTCACAGGCATGACTTCTGGTAATTATTTAGTGGTATATTGCCAGATATAACATTTTTGCAGAATTCACAGCGCGTCGTCATTTGGCAGGAGGTACAGTGCTTTAGAACATCATTTGCCTGTTTGGGAGAGGAATGAGATAAGTACTTGATGAGATATGCATATCGTTGGAGTTGATCAACCATTCTGGAATAAAGACTGTATTGATTTCTTCCCCAGGCAAGATCCATCAACGTAAGCATAAAATATCAGGTGTTTCCTGTCTAAAGTCTAAAATTAAATATGAGCAGGTTTCTTGGGTTGCATATATATCTTTATAAATTTCTACTAACACACCCGAATGCCCTGGAAACATTTGCGCAGAAAGATGGGAAAATTGTAATGAGTATCGAGGATTTTTAAATGCAATAATATAATGGCTATTGAGAGAAATTGTCCGAAAATGTGTTCCTTGACAGAATAAATTGTCAGCAGAATGACAGTGATGCAAACCTTTTATATAAACATCAGCTATTTCTGTGCTGTCCTTAGCCTGGTGAACCAAATCATCGATTATGAGTAAATTTCTCACATTTGAATCAAATTCAGGTAACTTCAAACCATTCACTAATTCTATGTTGGTAAATTTCTTAAATTTATCCAGATTTTCACTGTAACAGTATACGATTCACTCCAGTGGTAGGTTTATTAGATGCTTATAATGTTCTATGAGAGACAACATGAAGGTTGTTTTTCCTGACTGAGTAGCTTCTGAAATAATGCATGTAAATGGATGTATGAACATAGCGAAAATGAAAACATAGACTGCGATTATTGTTATATAATCAGAGATCATGTAATAGATACATACTTGTTTTTTAATATCAATAAAATCTCCCATCAAGATTTTTTTTGTATCACAGTCACCATGTAATTATTCCAAAGTGATTTTTTTTTTTAAATTCTAAGGAAAAAAAGAGCTATTGTGGAATAACAATAAGTGATGTGTAAATTGCACAAGAGAAGGGTTACACTGCAGATTATCGTGTGGGAAACAGCCATGAATTGTTTTTTGTTTTACCTACCAGGTAGAATGTTATTTTCTGTCCCATAGATGGCAACTTTTGCTTATGGGGTATGTGAGTGTAAGGAATTATCCTTTAAAATATACCCATAGGGAAAAGTGCATGTGTCTGTTGACAATGCGCTTCGCAAGTGTATCTTTTTATATGAGCAGAGGTCGTTTTGAGTTCACAGTTCCATTTGTCTCTATGGACAGAAAATGGCACAGGAATTTGGATATTTTGTGGCTCACCCCTTACTGCTGCTCTCATAGATTCCAGATTAATATCAGTGGCCATGCGAGAATTTAAAGTAATACCTTTGTATTTGATCACAATCTTACCCCACCACATTCTGTAGGAATAAGATTTGGGACCAGTTGTAACAAATTCAACAATAACATCATTGTTGAGTTCATCACATAGCTCCCCAAGGTACCAGTGGACAGTGAGTGATCGCCCGGTTTTTCAGTAAAAATGACAGAATCCATATCTGTGACCTCATATAACTTTATCATACCGTAAGCTGCTACAAATGAAGAGATGACAGCATTTCTTTCCTATTTTCAGACTTAGTGCATTCAATAGGAGAATAGGCAACTATCATCTGCTCTTCCAAAACTAACCTTGCATCTTTGATAACTTTACTGTTATCTAGGAATAGTTCTGAGGACTTCATAAGAGGAAATCACCTGGGTTTGATTTCTTAATGTTTTCATGCCAAGCCTTCCCCATAGGGAATTCAAACAAAACTTAGCAAGAGAATGTCTCGTGTTCACTATTTAACATAATACCTTTCCTTAGCAAAAACTCATCCAGATAACCTTGTTGGTTTTTACCTTCAGGCCATCCAGATGATTCCTGTTTCAGCTTCAGAAAGGTATCAATGTAGCGAGCAGTTTTCTTCATCCTCAAATTTTTAAGAAAAATTCCACACCTCGTAAAATTCTAAAACTTTATAACCGTGAGCACAGGTGAGATCTAATTCTGATGTGCACCATATGCCAGCAAATGATCGGTCCCTATGAGAACACAGGGCCATTTCAGAAGCACGACCATACAAGGGGAAGATTAATTTTTCATTCATAATGATGGGCAAAACCGGTAAGAGGTCGTCAGGTGCTTCCACTTTTGCATAGCAGATACCAAAGTATACCACAGGAGTTTGGTCGAAATTCTCAAGAATAACTTCGGGATGTCCAATAGGAAATACCTGGTATTTCATTGCCCATGGATAAAGGCTATTGAAGTCCAAATAGTGAATAACTTCCCCTTCTGAGTTTTGCAATACATTTTATAGCAGTCGGTTCTGCCACCATGCAGAGCACTATGAGGCAAAATGGAATCTGGAATTTTAACAGCAGCAATAAAGTTTTTCATGGCTATGTTTTCCAAAATTTCCGTATGTACTTGGCATTCCCAAATTGAGATCACATCGAATCCCTTGCTACGAAACTAGCCTTCATGATCATTTGTTTCCTCAAAATGGTTAATCATACTTGTGTGTCTGTATGGTTGGAAAGTATTTGATCTGTAACATTTTTGACAACCATGGTGGAAACAACCGTAGAACTCATGCTTCCACTTTCCCCATCGACAAAATAAGGTCCGATGTGGACTTCACTCCCCCACAGAATGTGCATGTTGTATGGAAATGTTCTGTTGTTCTAGCAATTTGAGTCAAGCCAAAGCCTTTCGACTTTGCACATTTCCCCCCCCTGTAACCCCGACCAGGAAGATGGCAAAACTGTTAGGTTTTAAAAAGTTCTGGAGAAATACTCTCAAACATGCCTGCAATTGTTATATCATGAAGAAACGAGTCGATCTGAGTGAGTGGTATGAAGAGAGTGCAAAGTTTTGCAGCTCACACAAAACATGCATGTCATCCTTCGTATAAGTCAATATTCTGCTTTCAGACAGTATTCAGTGTCTAGCCGATTTTTGTACCAATTCTCGAACTCTGTATGAGTTTCTTTGTTTATAAATTCTGGCTGGAAATGAATTTTCGGGAATGGGTCTGTGATAATCCAGTGAATCGGATGTGTGGAACTTATGAGGAAAGAAACCCTTACAAAGTTCTGGCAGATCGAACATGGTTGATAGTTTCCTTAGAGGTACACTAAGGTATGAAAAACTGTCAAGAAATATGATGTTTAATGGGTCGTAATAGATGGCAAGCATCTTCACTCCATCAAACACTAGACGGGGCTGGACATTTTTTGCAAAAAGATATTCTAAAATAAAATACCCATCAAAACCATGAAAATTATGTGCAATCACACGGACATTTTCATATTTTGGTTTGATAGTCCGAAGAATCCTACCATCTTGGCCCCATTTCATATTCTTGACAGAAAACAACTCGTCCAGAAACTGACCCACAGTTTTTACCCCAGAACTCGTATTCATGACTACCAAAATCAGCTATACACAATACTGGAACATGATAATGATTTTTAGCAATAGTTTCTGTGTCAAAATAGATCATAGAAACTTGCTTATTTGTGACCTTTGATTTTCGCACAAAACATTGCTGATTAAGGTGTTAGATTATGCAGTGATGACAGTAATTTTTGGGTGGACAGACATGGCTTTTATCTGTAGAGAAAGCAGCCAAACATTGCCTGCAACAACGGAATTTTGAACAAATATTTTGTATGAGCAAATTCAGACATTCTTTGCCGTAGAAATATCTACTGCATGACTGGCACAAAAGGTCCCGCACACTATGACTGACATGTGACAGCAGATGCATATGTTTATACATCTATGCATATGCAATTTGATAGACTCTTTGAATGTTCGAAAGCAACTGGGACAATAATAGATCCCAGTGCGTAGTGTCCCAAACAGAGCTGTGACACTACACATGAAATCATAATGAGAATTGCGATATAAAAGAGAGATCTGTTTATTTGCATTTAATCTGCGAAACACTACAGAAAATTCAGCATCTGCCGAAAAAATTACGATTTGGTATTCCGAGGTAAAATGCCTTGGAAATAGAACTGCCTCTTGAACATCGCATGAACTTAGCTGAACCCCTGCAATTTTGTGGAGAGTTAAAGCCCTCTTTATTTGTATCTTTTTACAATCTAACCGCACTTGTCTGTATGTTGTAGCATCAGTGTGTGAAGTGAAGAAATATCCAGAACAAGTGCTTCGGCTATGCAAAGATTGTCTTTGTTAGTAATTTCAACATTTTTTTTTTTTAAGAAATTCATCCAGACTAAGCAGCATTCTTTGTTTCACATCGGTTCTTCCATTACCTTGGTAATTGATATAGTTCGCCCACCAATTAGAGATCCCTCGATACTTCTGCGCATGTCAGAAAAAGGAGAATCCATTCCAATAATAGGGTAATCAATCTGTCTTCTGGGATGAGTTTATTATTACAGGTTGGAAAATTTAGCTTTTCTTTTACAAACATTGCTATTTTTAAAGTGTAACTATTTTTCTTGTATAACAGTTGGAAAAATGTACGTAGAGTATTAACAAAATTAAAAAAGGTATAGCATAAAACAAAAATTTAACTGTTTATTTTTAAGAAAGTTTTCTATAAAATAAAAATAATTATACAGAAAAACAGAAATTTTTTCAAATGAACTTAGATATTCTAAACTTACAGTTTAGCGAACTGAGACAATTTAATGTCCTAAACCGATTAATTATTTATGACTTGTTGCGACTCTTTTAACAAACCCATGCAAAAAAAAATGTTGGAAAAAAATACCATCAAATCCTTTTAATCTCCAGTCATCTGAATCCCCATCACTTTCACTTAAACTGATCACGAAAGGTTCGCATAATTCTTCAATAATTCCGTCTCTGTCCCAATACACATTTTCCAATGAGGTGACATGAGAGCAATTTTTCCCAGTTTTGAACTAATACTTTCAATCGCCTGTTCCAAAAGCTTAAAAAGTTTCGACATGTCAATATCCCCAGATATGTTGCGATGGCGAATAACTTTTCCCTTCTGCCTAGACATACTCAATAGCATTAATATTGCAATGAAATGGTGGTAGCCTCAAAGCCAGAAATCCATGCTCTTTGGGCATCGTGTCGAATTTAAATAGTTTAGTTATGGGCGAGTTTCTTTTGACCAAATTAAGCAATTCAATTTTTCACATATCTGGGAAATGACAAATGTTATTTGCAGAGAGCCAATCCATAAGAACTTGCTTCTTATTAGACCAATTTGGAAATTTGTTTAATCAAATCGTGATATGAAGCGTTATCAATTTTAACAACAGCATTTTTAGGAAGGTTTGCAATCAGTTTTTCTTCTGCCCACTTTTCGAAGATCGTAGAATTCATTTGCCCATGGTAATCTCCAGTAGTTGAATTGGCATAGTATAGTAGGTTTGAATTCGGTAAAAAACCCATTTCTCCACCCACACACAAAATTATTATGCAGCGCGAGGCATTTCCGGTTTGTAGCATTCCACATTCTTTAGACTGCCAAATAAGTTAAATTACTATCAATCCAAGTTTCATCTAGATACACAATCGGTCTTTTCTCCTCCCTGAAATGTCGTATCTCTCAAATACTGCATTCTAGATAAAACAATGTCACTTCGCTCCATTATAAGTTTCCTTTTATTCTAAGACTTTTTAAAACAAACTCCGATTTCATGAAGCATTTTCCTTAAAGTTTCTCTTTTCCAAGGAAAACTAATTTTTTCTTTAAGCACAGGAAACAATTTTGGAACAGTTGGCACTCTTTTCTCGACCACGTAAAATTCGTGAATAGTTCTTATAATTATAACGTCTACATCAAAATCATTCAAAGCTATGGTTTTCTTTCTCTAGCGCTTTTTTTAGATTTAGATTTTGGCTTACCTTCACCTTTTGATTCTCTACGAATTCTTTTAACAGTCTACCCATATACGCCCACAATTGCACGTTTTATGACTTGTGAAAGGGGAACAAGGAGACGCCCTTCAGATGATTCTTTTTCGCAGAATGTCAGCACATTATTCAATATTCTTTTGCAACAGCTACTGAAACATTTAACAACAGAACTTGTTGACTGTACTGAATCCATCATACAAATTAATAATAAAAAATAATGCAAAAGAGCGACAACAAAAATCAAGCTAGTACTAGTACAGCAACAGAAAAGAAAGCATGTGATTTCGCATGTTGGCAACCAATTCGTACATCCTTCATTTCTTCCCCCCTTCAGCATGAATCGACTATTCTTGGCAAAATGCCTAGGAGAGACCTACAAACGGTGGGTGAACTATATTAATAAGCACATCTATTGCAAGATCATTTGCCAAGAGGAACTCATGTTTCGATTGGGCAACAGCATAGAATGCATCAATTATCTTTTGGATAGTTAATTCAGAGAGTAACATAAATGGTAAATTTATGTTACTCTCTAAACTGGATGCACTGACACCCAACCGAACATGAGAAAAATTTCCTAAGGTCGATTAAGCATATCTCGAAACACTGAAAAATGACTCTGGTGGGAGGAGTTCAAGGTCACAAAATCTAATTTGGTACCCCGTTTGACGAGTTTGATATCTGACAGAGAATCGTGACCGACCCACCGAAACTGTATAAAAATGCCCATAGAGGGAGGCCTCAGTACTAGAAGAGACATCAGTTTCACATCCAAAATGTGGATGTAAATTTTGTGGGGGCATCTGGCTCCTTCCTGCCACACCAGCAACTGTAACATGATTACTAACATGACTTTTGTGTTTATTTGTTTATTTTCTTCTTCCAATGTATCTCAAATCAGCCTCTACAATTAGGGGAGCTTGTTATAGAGAATCCCATCATCAACATAGCTAATTACGGATGATCGCTAATTTAAAAAAAAAATTACATTATAGATTTCAGAGATATCTTTTAGAAAATAAATAAATGTTACTCATCATAAGGTTTTTTTTGAAATTTCGACACATCTTCTGTTCACTAACACAATTTTACTATTCACCCATCCCCAATCACTCTAACCAAAAATATGACTTATGGACACTTAATACAAAACAGTTGGAAATATTTTAATGAACGTTTTTTTTTTTTTCATTGCAAAAAACACCATAACCAGAATTTGAATTCTGCTTATCAAAACATATGAATTGTGGTCATTTGAAATTATTGTACAAAAAAAAATCTCAACGGATGTTAATATTTACAAATGACCATTGTTATGGTTAACCTACACGAAAGAAACATTAACTTACTTTCTCTTCAGAATGGCTCATCTTGGAACTAACGAACTTCTGAATGCAAAAATAGATATTCCAAAATAGTTGAAAATAAGAATAAGGAATCTCCGAAATCCGTAACTGTGTATTTATAAAGAATCATAACCAATGGAAAACCAATAACGAGAACACGTGACATCCAATAACCATAGTTCTCACCACTCACTGCTTTGCAGTGATGATTAATGAAGCCCAAGGGCAGACCATTAGATATGCAGGTTTAGATTTAAGAGGAGGAATGTGTTGGACACGCACAATTATATGTAGCATGTTCTTGCGTTAGCAGTCCTGAGAATTTAATTATTTTTGTCGAGAATGATGAAACTTTTAACGTTGTTTACAAAGAAGTGTTATAATGCTCCCAATTCTACACTGTGACAAAAGCACCACCACCACTAAATACTCAAGTAAATACCCTGAAGTGAACTACTGTCAGAGTAAGTTCACCTCAGTGAAGCAGGAGTGCTCATGGTAGCTAACCTAGTGTAAACAAATCGTCCATCTACTAGAAAACAAGAATTGATTATAACCTATTTAGTATGCGTCGTTACAACCACAGATGGCCGTCACAAAAGACCGGATATATGAGACATCATAAAGATAACACTATAGTGTAAAGTTCTAAATGATTGGAACTTTGTAACAGAAAGTTAACATAAAGTATAATACCAGAGATAATATTCATTGAAATAATAATAATAAATAACTATTTATTTATGCTGGCAAAAGAAACAACGTAAGAATGAAGAAAAAGAAAAATCTACAGAGGAAAAAATAAGAATTTTAGGATATCACTGGTGTTATTGATGTTCAATTTCTTTTGGATAAGAGCTCAACTATTTCCGATAGACATTTGAATTTCTGATGGAATTATTGTAAAATATGCAATGACAAAATCACCATGTAGTTGGAAAGAATTACCTGAAGAGTTAAAATGCTTAGCAAAGGAAGAGAAAAATCAAACGAAATTAAACTAATAGTTCTTGCAATCCTTCGTATCTCTTCTCATGTAGTATGAATGCCAACTTGCAGTCTCTAGTTCATGATCACATCCCCCTCATCCTTGTATGAAACACTCTTATCCCTCCATCTTAATGGGGGGGGGGGGTACCAAATCGAAATTCTCCTGGCAAGAGGACACTTCCAAACATTTTCCTTCTCCTCTGCTTTAATTCCTCACAGTACTCTTTCCATGTTTTTTTTTAATTATTTCTTGCTCTATTCCTGTCTTTGATAACATCCAATTTGTGCTTAAACTTAAGATCATGAACTAACTGAAACATCCTTTTTAAGTGTGCCTCTTCATCTGAAACTGTCTCCTCACGTTCATTAGCATAATGTTCCTCATCCTGCTTAATAGCTTTTCTAACTTCTCTATGTACTCTCATATTTTTTAGTCCTTGTATCTCTTTGTTTCTCCAATTGCCTTCTTTCAATTAGTTCCCATACTGAATCTGAGATCCATTGGTCTTCTAATTGGAGCCAGATACTTCTTCACGGTATACTGTATTACACTCTTGCCTCTTTCCCAAAACATTTCAGATGTATTCTCTCTCACTAATCTCCAAAAGTACATCTGTTTTGATGTTTCTTCCGTGAACCAATAAGGTTCAGGGAAGAAACTGACATCGTTTAGTGGGACAGCTTGACTTGGAAGGTTTGGGAGTCTAATTCTTACTAGTTGATGACTTTGTCACATTCTACTTTGTAACAAGTATGCAGATACTGTTTTCCCAAAGGTGCACAATCAGAAACTTTTTAAGAAACATTAATTAATAAATTACAAACTTTCTCCATAATAAATACAAAACGATTTCATATTCATTATTCTTCCAACAATATGGACCTATCCTTAACCAGCTTTTGGTTAGCACAACACAAGCTCAACTTTGCCCACGAAAGAACTCCGCGATATAATCGCATCAAGTCTGCTCTCCTCTTGGCAACTCGACCATAATCTATCCAAATCACCTTTTCTACAGTTCATTCTTCTCCTAGTAAATCTCATCCTGTAGCATTACAAATGCCAACTGAGATCACCTCTGGAATTTTTATCTTTGTTATGACATTAAAAGATTACTTTCTCCTATGATGCAT
Organism: Typopeltis vanoorti; assembly: GCF_054136105.1. Classification (NCBI taxonomy): domain Eukaryota; kingdom Metazoa; phylum Arthropoda; class Arachnida; order Uropygi; family Thelyphonidae; genus Typopeltis; species Typopeltis vanoorti. The sequence continues at coordinate 119,511,900 of NC_143556.1, read as the reverse complement.
AACAATTAGTCTTTTGGGTTGTCTTTACCCTGTACATCCAATTTCTTTTCATATTCTAAGCTTTCTGCACAATACTCAACTTTTCTATCCTGTGCTTTATATATATCTATATATATATTTCATAAATTCTCTCTTCCTTATTTTTACTATATTCTTTCCACATCATTCACTTCTTATGAATCTCTTGCATAATAAGATGTGCATCCATTCTTCTACCCTATTTCTTCTTTGAACTTGAACATGCATTCATCTTTAAAGCATCTTTTCAAAACTTCTCATGCACTCACTGCTGCTGTCCTTCCCATACCATGAGACTGATCATAGTATTCTCCTGAATTTGTCAAATTTAACAATTTTTGGCCTCAAGTTGCTTCTTTCATGTGCAACTCAAAAGTTGTCTTGTAACAACTCAGTGAACTCTCCTTCATTCTAATGAGTTTTCTCTGCTATCCAATCAATGTTTGGATAACTGAAGTCACTTATTTAGTACCTAATTAAGGTAATTTGGGGATATATTTTACTGACCCTAGCAAACTGAACCTCCAACTCTGTAGCAAAATCCAGTCACATATATTATCTTGTTATCCTCCACTTCATTACCAGATAGCCTCTCACTGCTATATGGTACATTATTATTGCTTTCATGAGTTTCTACTTGATATCATTAATATCCCTGCCTCCTCCTATTTCTTCTCTTTCCTAAAATAAAATACTACACCTTTTACACTTGATGCCATTAGGAACTGGAATGAAGTGAAAAGGATTGCTCCTCAACACAATTCAAGCGATTTTGAAACTGTGACTGCCAGGTTTCATGAATGCCACCAAACCTAAGCCACAATGTTCACCAACGCACAACCTTATTCCTAATGTTCCTGCCATTTGTGTATAGACAATAGTCATCTTGTGGTTTTCAATATACTCACATCTACAGGCTGCTTAACCTGGCTGAGTAAGTTCCTCTTTTTAATCCCGACACACATAAAAGGTCCAAACCCAAAGTTGCACAAAGTTCACCAGTTCATGCAAATGTGTCAAGCCTTAACTGAACTTATCCTGTTGAATCAGAAACTCAGAATTCCTCCCAAGATGATCTAATTTCTCTAATTTGCTGTATTTTTCAATGTTTAATTATATTATTTTATATAATAGCTAATTTTGAGAAGGCTGTTGAGGATATCATATATACCCAAATATACCCAAAAGTGGACAAACAGAAACATGCCAGAAAGGATCGGTAGAATTTTAAAGATCATTAAAGGTATTGACAGAAGAAATCTGAAGTACTTTGGAGACATTGAAAGGACTTTTCAAAACAGCAATAGAAAATAAAGTTCCAGGAAAAAAGAGGAAGTGGACCCTGAGCGAGATGAATGGATGGAGTGTCTGGTGTTCAGAGTTGAAGCCTCCAGTAAAGCATACATCGGGACCACCAGGCAAGGACTAGTGTGGCACATCACTGAGCAGCAGACCATACAGCATTCCATGATGCCCCATAAACAGATAGATATAATTTTAAGGTTGGAAATGTTGACTGTTTTTGTGAATTTCCTGCAACTACTATGGTGGTGGTTTTTTTACAATTTGCTGTTATTTGTATAATTTGCTATTTCATTTCTATACTGAACATGCCTGTGAAATACATGTGAAAATTCTGCAATTATGATTTTTCGTGTGTGTTTCCCATCTTTTATTATTATTTGAAAACTGCAGGGTTTCCAAAATGAAGAGGAACAGAGAATACCGTAATCTGCAAAACTATTAATAGGGTTTGAAGTTAGAGAAAAGATTGAGAATACAGAATCCTGACATACTCTAACATTCATGTGTGATAAATGATCAGAGAAGAAATTGCAATCCAATCAGAAAGGGCAAGAGTCAGACCACAAATGGTTGTTTGGTGCAGATAGATCTTGATGATCCAGAAAGATCTTAATGCCAGATACATTCAAAAGATTTCAAAATATTGAATGCAACCATGACTTTTTCCAAATCTTTTCATGTCCTGTTGTTAGATCCTGAAGGGAGATCTTTACAAGCAAATTCTTTATTCAGGATTTAACATACTAAACATTACTAATTGAGGAGATACCTGCACATCGGCACATAATTATGAAAATTTCCTTGTGTCATGTGATATGTATTCTATATGTGCTATATACTGAAGTTCATTCCTGTATAACTGAATTCAGAAGCAGAGAATTTTGTGTCAGAATAGTGAAAATTGTTAAATTTGTAAATCCCATTAAGCTGTCTAGTACACTGCAAATTTTCCAAATAGATAATAAGTAGTAATCCAAAATAATCGTATGTAATCTGTATGAGTCGAGCGTAATGCCAGAGGCTGTACCTATGCAGAAAGTGATTTCAGAACGACTACCTGGAATACGGTAACCTAACAGATTAGGGAGAGTGTGGGATCACCCAAGGGGCATGAACTGTGAGGTTCATGAGGTAAAAAACACATTGAATAGAGAGTGCACAAAAAGATGAATAAAGGACAATGCGCACGATATTACGGGGCTTTTGCTTCTTTGGTTCCTGGATTCCAGCTTTGGAGGTTTGTCGGGTGATTTATGAGAGCGGTGGGTTGATTACAACAATGCCTATTCCTGGGAAGGCTTGAAGATTTCCAAGCGAAGTTGACCATAATATGACGGCCTATGCAGAATCGAGCCTTCGAAAAAAGTGCCATCATAGAGAAGGGAGGAAGTTTCCTGAGAAGCGGTAGAAAACACGCTGAAGTCCAGAAGTGATTCAAGGACAGCGTAGTGCATCGCCAGGCACAGAGACAGTCGATAAATATACAGGAAAGTAACCCAGATCTACTTGTGATAACGTCAAGACACACAGAAAGGGTCGGGTAATGTAAAGAATTTCATTGTGTTAAGATCGCTTTGAAGAAAGAGAATTTTGTGTAGATTGTAAGCTAAGGACATTTTACTAGAGAACTTTTAAGTGAGAATTTGATTGAATTAGTTAAACCCCTTGGAACGAATAAAAATTGTTGATAGGCAGTATTTTGATTGAGAATGACTAGAACTGACTAATGAAATTTAGAATTAGGATAGCTATTGATAGAGTGTTAATGAAAGTGTTTAATGTGAATTCAGTGAATAATTTGTGAAAGGAATTATAACCTAGTAGTGTGATTACACTCAATCATATCTTTTCATAGTTGAAAGATTTAGCTTACTTAACTTCATTAATGTGATTTAGTATGAACCCTAACTTAGGGAGTTTTGTTCTATTGAATATTTGAATTTCTTAACTGTAAATGTTCTGTGCTTTTCCAATAAATATGTTTTGTACCATATACCTGAGTTTATGCCGTATTTTGATTGAGAATGACTAGAATTGACTAATGAAATTTAGAATTAGGATAGCTATTGATAGAGTGTTAATGAAAGTGTTTAATGTGAATTCAGTGAATAATTTGTGAAAGGAATTATAACCTAGTAGTGTAATTACACTCAATCATATCTTTTCATAGTTGAAAGATTTAGCTTACTTAACTTCATTAATGTGATTTAGTATGAACCCTAACTTAGGGAGTTTTGTTCTATTGAATATTTGAATTTCTTAACTGTAAATGTTCTGTGCTTTTCCAATAAATATGTTTTGTACCATATACCTGAGTTTATGCCTGATTACGAATTCAAACCACCACTTATGAAATAGAATCTTTTTGGCAGGAAGGAACTTAGGTATTATTGCTGAAGTGAGATTCAGGTCACGACTGCTAACTGAATCTGCACGGCGCTAGCGTAAGATTAATTAGTGTACAAATCCCTTTTGAATTTAGAATTGTTTCCCTGAACAAGAGTCTCTTCTGTTATAGGATATTGGCTGGCGCAGCATAATATAAATTTTGCCAGTATCCGAAAAGGAAATAGTACTTAATTAATACTTAAGAAGCACAACAGTAGATTAGATTGTGGGCTAAATAGAGATAGAATAAAGTAAAAAATATAGAGAAAGCAACGACATAACACTGTTAAAGTTGGGTAATGTTAGTGATCTGTTGTATAAAAAGAATGGCAGAATCCATAGCGGTGATCAGTAATTAACTGATGGGTTGCTGGGGAAAGATAGTGTTGATGACTTTGTCACTCACTTCAAAGTATGTGGTAACGGTAACAGAATGACAGTTTGAAGACCTAATACCTCTTTGCACAGACCGACAGCTAAGAAATGGTTTCTGAACTTTCTTTCATTCATAAGAATACCAACTTCTACAATACAGTTTGATCGTTAATTTTTGAGCACACGTTTTCAGTAAAACTCAAGGCAATCAGGATCTGGAGACTTATTAGTATCAAGATTAATGAGTATTTCTGATATCCTTCTCACAAAAGAGGGGACATACTGTGATCACTTTGTGGAATAGTGGAAGATTTTCCTTAGTCATCTAAATGCAATGGTTTCACAGATGTTAGTGGTTGAAGTGTATTGAAAAATTGTTTCTGGCGGAAACTGGGGGGGGGGGGCATCCATACATTATGAGTATCCTCATGATTGTTCATTCTGAGGTCTTTCATTTCAGGGCAGGTCTCCTTGTCTGCAGCACTGAGAAGATACCATCCTGAAATTACTCTTTGAAAATAATTCAAAGTTCTGTAGGTTATAACTGTTCTTACCCAGCGATGCTGTGATTGAGTCTGTTGTTTCTACTAATAAAATATCCACCAAGTTGTTTTAACAGATTTTGGAGATCAGACCAACCCTTCCAAATCCTTCTAGACGAAGAACAGTGAGGTTTTTGAAAGGGCATGTTCGTCAGTTGAGTGTAATATTAGTCTGATGTTTTCTGTTTCTTGTTTTGGTTTTCATTTGATGTTACAATGGTTTCTGAACTTTGTTGAGCACCCATGATATACATGAGGATGAAAAATTATTCAGAACTAGAGCTATCCCACCACAAATGGATACCAAATTCTGGAAAGTGATTACTGTACTTGGGAGTAGAGCACCAGAGCTACCCAAGATGCTATACAAGCACCAGAGTAAGCCTATGGGTCATCCCCAGACCATGGAGGAGGAGATTTACCAGCAACAATGTTGACTGTTGCAGGCATGCCCATTAACCAATTGATCCTGAGACAACCAGGATTCCCCTTTATGGAAGTCCATAAGTCACATACTGCATGGCAAACACAGTTGCAACACATTAGATCCTAGAAATGGTGATTTGGATGATAGGATAGTAAAAAAGACACAGAAGTAGAGCAAAGAATACAGGAAGAGGTACATACAGAATAAGAATGAAAAGGGCTAGTAATCATTACCTGGGAAGTCCATTCCACCATGAAGAGATGCCTCACATGAAAGGGAATGCAACAGGATGTAAGACTGACTTGCAAAATTGTTCTTAAAAAATAAAGATTATAGTCAGAGTCAAGCACCATCATCTCTAGTGTATTTGGAGGGAAACCTGGTTAACAAAAGGCATGGAGTATGAGAATAGGATTACTTAGCATTCTGGTAGATTCATGAACAATTTGTGACAGATGTCTTCCTTGGGAATTCAGTTTCTTCTCCAGCTTAGTCTGTGAAGTAAGAGAATGACAGCCATGCTGGCTAAAACCTACAAGGCGATCAAAAAATATCAGCATAGCCATTAGAACCAGGAATGACAATGGCAGCAAATGAAGGCAAGGAAATTTTGAGCCACTCAGATCACAAAGAGGAAACTCCAGGTCTGATATCTCCCAGCATGTGACATAGCACCAGACAAAATTATGTATTACTCCCAAGGACGATAGCATGCATGATGTAACATGGAAAGCCAATGTGAGATGGAGTCACAAAGGACATAAATTGGTATTCAGTGAACAAAAGATCAAGTCCAGATGGCTGCAACACTGCACTGTATATCACTGATGCCAGTATTGATAACCAGGAACATGGAATTCCAGTTTTGTTAGAGATATATAGATATATTTCTGATATCCCTTTGCAATTCCTTTCTGCTGCATCTGACATTTCCTGTTTTTTTTGTGATGGCCACTGCAGGAATTCTTTTAACTATTTGTTTGGCAAATGAAAAAAAAAAAAAAAAAAAGGTTTGAATAATTATTTGATACAACCAGTAGGTAAGAAAAGTGACTTAAAAAAATTGTATTATATATTTCAATAATTATGAACTGTTGCTCTAAAGCAACACTGCCCAGATTTGATATGACAATGTCAGCATATTTTCATTTCTTTAGGTACACAAAACTAAATTACCTTTTGTACATCTTACTTGAAAATCCATTTCTGCAATGCCAGCATCGAACTTTTGCCCCATGATCCATACAGTCATACCATGCATCCTGTATGGGTACTGAGAGTGCTGCCTTTTTCTTTGGTGCTGATCTACTGATGGTCTTCCTGGGCATATGCAAGGTGAAGCCTGAATTGCTTCAGTGGTGTCTTTTGGTATATCATTTCTCTTCGATAAATCAATCTCAGAATCTGAATTATCCCCAGCTGAAATATTTGGATCTGGTGGTGGAAGACAGTTGCTCAACATTTTCTTTTCCCATAAAACAACAACACTTGGAAAATGATACTAAGCTGTTTATAAATCTAGAAAACACAATGACACTAACATTGATACACTTCCTGGATCACAAAGTAAAAAAAGTGGTGATGCTTCTCTTTCATTTCCCTCTGCTTCTCATGCCAACTTTCAAGTTAGTTAAATATTGGGAACCACAGAACAGGGATGTGCAGCTGGGTATAGGATGGTTGACAACTTCCACACCATAAATCCTTAGGCTCCAAAGTGTGGCCTAAACAAGGTCCCCCTCTCCAAGCTGTTATTATACACAGACAGTTACACTGGGTTAGCAGGGAAAGTAAATGGCAGATAATCAGGAAGCCTTCCAAAGCACCAACAAGTTTGGTTGTCTGTTAGATAGTACACTATCTAACAGACAGGATGTAGAAACTGTTTACTGATATAAACTAGAATGGAGTGTGGTGCTTGCATCATAGTTAATTAATTATGGTGTGAACAGCATGCACAGCTAGCACATCACTTGCACTGCATATGATATGAAAAGAAAGGATGAACACAAACTAGAAACAAAGCATGGCACAAGCCATTTCTCACCTCCACCATGAGGGACAGTGTTTTACCATGCAATGAATGTCAACCTCCTAGACCAGGGGTTCCCCAAATGGGGAGGGGAGGAATTTCAGGGTTGGGATTGGGACCACAGTGTGGATGGATTATGTGTTAGGCACGAATTATAAATACTGTATGCGTTGCAAATAAAAAAAAGTTTTCGTCATAGTTTATCACTATATTTAACATTTTTTCAATTAATGGCCATAGTTACTGAAGTCATTAGACAGAATTAACTAGAGCTTGAATCCATAGATATATATAAAATATTAGGATGCTTGAGAGGAAACCAGTAAAAAAAATTTAGGATATAACCTATAAATTTTATTTATAGGTTACATCCTAAAAATACATATTTATACATATATAAACATGATTTTCAGAGTTTTTAGATTTTTTTAATGGTATGATTTTTACACCAAGGAACTGCACAAATATTCACCATTGTAAAAGAGATTAACAAATATTTGTTACGAACCACAAATTCGACATATTTAGAAAATATGACATATTGCAAAATCTCACACGATAAGTTAAATTAGTTAACTTATCAGGCTCAGTTTTACAGGGGGTTTCAAACACATGTACATATAATGAAAAATTAGAATAATAATTAAATAATACTTTATACTCTTGTAAAGTGCATAAAATAATTCCTGTTGAAAGTTGTGTGAAAAACTAAAGAGAGGGGATTAACAAGATTAGAAAGATGAATCGGCACAAGTTCACAAGGTCTTGCAAACAAAATTAAGCAGCCACATTATAAACGTTTGAAGGGAGAGAGGCAAAGTGATGTCATCATACAAAAGGGCAATCACGGAAATTTCAGTATTGAAACAAAGGATAACAAGGATATTGAAGGTGTTACGTTGTTACTTTCTTCTATCTTTATTATCTCAATAAACGCAATTATCTATTCTATTGTCTAGACTATCTTATTTCTATCTAAGGTTATTTCCTCTTCAGATACTGGCAAAATTTATATTATGCTGCGCCAGCCAGTATCCTATAACAGAAAAGATTCAGGGAAATAATCCTAGATCTTAAGGCATACACACACCATTTTACACTTCGTTATGGTTATATAGATTTCTGGTACTTTGCAGTTGTGACGTGTAATCTATCGTTATATACCTTCTATATTCTTTCCACTAAGGCTCTATTTTATAAGTGGTAATTTGATCTCACAATCAGGCATGACTCATGCATATGAATAAAACATGTTTATTGGAACTTTAAACATTTACAGTTAAAATGTTCATTACATAACCTGTAATCTCTTTCCACAAGTTATTCTTAAGTTACACATTCTCAAGGTTTTCAATTAAAAGCTCTCAGCATTACCCGTTTCATTTTATCAGGCTCAATCTCATTCAATAATATAACTGCCTCCAGACAATCTTTGCTACAGGAAACTCGTTATTTCCAAAAGGGAATTCTCACTAAAGTCCTCTAATAATAGTCCATACTTTATGCTTACACACGCTTTCCTTCCTCTAACATTTCTGAAACATAAAATAAAATTTTTTAAATTACCGATTCTGTTCCGGACAATATGTTGCCTCCACGTGGACTGGTTACCTTCTGATTTTTCTGTCTCTGCACCTTGCGTTGGGCTCACGCTGTCCTTGAATTCTGCTGCGAGACACGAACGTGTTTGTTGTCGCATCTAAGGGGACTTTCTTCGCTCCTTCTGATGGGACATTCAGCAACTGGCATGATTTTGCAAGGCCGATAATTCACGCACATCTCTCTCGAACCACTAGTCAAAATCACCATGCAGGAACCAGGAAAAAGAGGTAGTAATATGGTGTATATCATCAGATAATCTCACTTCATGCGTCCTCTTTCTTCGCTGTATCTTTCCGCACGGCCCTCTTCATTTATGCCCCCAAGTTGATCCCTTCTCTCCCTTTGCTGTTAGGGTGCCGTTTTCGTGGAAAGTATGCTAACATCACCTTCCGTGCATGTTATTGCCTCCGGCATTACGTCAATCTGGGTGGCTAGCATGCGACCTTTGGACTGCTACTTATAAACTGTTTAAAGACTTACAACACACTGGATATCTTAATGAACTAAATATTTTCCTTACACAAATACTATATTATGATACAAATTCTCACTTTGATTTCTGGTTAAACAACAATAAGATCTTAGTAAATTACATACAAAGGAATATATATTTTCACATATAGTAAGCAAGTTTTCTTTATTTACCGCTGAAGTGCAGGTATCTCCCTAAGTTGCTAGTTTCTGCATGTTAAATCCTGAATGAATAATTTTCTTTCAAAATTTCCCCATTCAGGATCTAACAAAGGGGACTGAGGCTCCTTTTTTTTTATTTCCTTTGTCTTTTACCCTTCTCGGATGATCCAGTTTCAATGAACAGAAGGATGAGGAGAAGGTGACTACCCAAGGATGTGACATAGAGATCAACAGTTAATTCCTAGCAACCTGATGGAAGATCATAGCAGTTGTATGAATGGGATATCTCCCTGATATCATCGGACTGTTTCCAGGACGAAACCTGTTGCATGGATGCGAGTTCTTCCCAATAAAGACCAAGTGATGGACCGGTGAGGATAGAAATGGCTGCCGTCATAGGAAGTTCAAACTAAGGATATCATCCGCAACCCTAGCTTAGAGCACCGTAATTGTCTATGGAGCGCCCACGCGCTCCATATCAACTATTGTACCCTGAAGTAGAGGAACAGAAGCAAGAAATCCAGACTGAAATATTGTTCGTGTGACTGGACAATAAATGTAAAAGGTACTGTGAGTAGGCATGCTTTGTTAATGTTTTTTTTTTTAGATGTATAAGATTAGCAATAGCATGAGCAATATTTGTACTTATAAAGAGGAATTGGTGTAAAATTGAGTTTAGAGCTGTAGATATGCAAGAGTAAAAGTTATGATTATGTACAAAGAATGGAACTAAATTAGTTCCTATATTGTAAATTTGTTGAACAACATTCTAAAGTTACTTGAAAGCTATGTACTTAACTATTAAATGTATGTTAAGCTGATTCAGTATAGTCTGGTCAAGAGAAGGAGCTTCCTCCTCATGGATGTATTACTTGTAACTTCTTACTAGTTAGCAATAAACTGGTTTTATTTGATTAATGACCTCACCTGATCTTTTGTCAATGCACTGTCTCAAAACAATTGCGAACCAGTGTGCAAATTGATAGAGAATCGCAACGTGCTGCATGAATAGATGTAATTTAGCTGCAATTTTGCCTATGTCCCCCCCCCGCCTCCTCAAATTCTCAGACTATATTAATTCAATATAGGCTTGTGCAGTTGATAATCAAACAAATTTGTCTAGTTGAGAAGCACGAGAATTCTGGCAAACTGCAAATCAGACACCTTTAAGGCCTGCTTTGAATATGTAGCAGGAACTAGGAGGAGAATTAAAAAAAACAAAAGAGAGTCAAGTATTAGGTAGGATTAGTTAAAAATAAGGTAATAAGGATTCATGTTAGTAGCTTGTATTAATTTTTCAAAGGCTCATTCAAGGACCGATTTGAGAGTAAATATTAGAGTGATTAGAGAGTAAATATTAGAGTGATTGACCCAACACTCATAATCCAAGTATACAGAACTAAAAGTAACAATAATAACAACACACAAGAGAAAATTACAGTATCACACACATGACCTTCACACTAAAACATGGGCACCAAATAAGTCCCACCTCTCAAGCACAATTATGTCTTTTTCAATTGTCTCTATTAGTTGCAAACTGATAACAGCAAAGTTGGCATAGCAAAGGTGAAATGCCGAAGTGGTAAAGATAATATTAAGATTATCATTGCTCCTTTGTCACTCGGAGTATTCTGAGATGCATATAGCAGTAGTATGTGTTTTTTTACACGTGCATTATTTTTCCCATCATGAGTGTTAAAAAAAATATACAATGATTCATATATTCAATGTGGATTCACATTTATCATTATCAATGGAGAAGAAAGGCCTCAATGTGTTATTTGTTGCAAAGCTTTGTCAAGTGATTTTATAAAACCAACAAATTTGAAACAATATTTGCAAAATGTTCATTCTAAAGGACAAAAGCTGTTATGAACGTCATAGCAATGCTCTCAAAAGGAAAGCTAAATTCAATAGGGATATTCCAAGAAATGAACCACAAGATTACTGAAGCTTCTTATGTCATAACACTAGAGATAGCAAAGCAGAAAATAAAAAAACATACAATTGGGGAAACTTTGATCAAACCTTGTGCTCTCAAAATTGGGGAAATGTTGGGGAATTGAACTGGAGAAAAAATTGTAGCTATTTCACTATCAAAAAATACTGTTCAAAGGAGGATTAGCGAGATGGCCAATGACATCAAGATTCAACAAGTCTGCAGCATTTGGCTTATTTGCAATTCAGCTTGATGAATTGGCATCATGTTCCCAGTTGCTGATGTGTGCAAGAAATGTTCACTCAAGTTTATTTAAAGAGGACTTTCACTTTTGCTCTCCTCTTGAAACAACTACCAAGGCCTCAGATATTTTGGAAAATAAGCTTCTTCTTTCTTTGAATCAGAAAATTTTCTGTGGGATTTCTGTGGGTGTTAACAGATGGAATGCCAGGTATATTGGGAATAAACTCTGGATTTCAAGCTTGTGTGAAAAAGCAAGCTCCAAAAGTGAAAGGCATTCATTATATGATCCATCACCAGGCAATGGCCTCAAAACCGCTTCCAACTCTGTTGGAACAGATTTTGGATCAAACAATTCAAATTGTGAATTTTATCAAAAGCTGACATTTTTGAGCAGCTGAATAAACTGAATCTTCAAACGCAAAGAAGGAATACACACATCATATTATTAATTAATTCCTTGAAAGCTTTCACAAGTAAGTTGCAAAATTAGAAAAGAAAAGTCTTGATAGAAAATGGTGCAATGTTTGAAAAATTGTCATCCATTCTTGTTGCTGGTGGTGAAGACAAGGTGCTTCCAGAATTTATGAAAAATGAACTTTTTCAGCATTTGACAGCACTGGAAAATGAATTCAGCCAATATTTTCCTGAACTTAGTGATGAGGAGTTGGATTTAATGTGAAATCCTTCCAAGTTGTCAGTGGAGAAAGTTCCTGAAGATAATCAAGATGAATTTCTGGAGCTGAAGACTGATTCATGAGCAAGAGATATGTTCAATGAGAAATCGATCACAAAATGTTAGCCCTTCATGTGCGATTCCTAACCAAAAGTGGCAGAAAGAGATATTCATACATTGCTTCCATTCATGTTGACATATCTTTGTGAGCTAGGCTTTTCAACTTTGCTGCAAATGAAAACGAAACAACAAAGTAGGTTGGAGGTTGAAAATTATCTAGAGAAAATGAATAAAAGATTTTCAATATTGTATCCATATTATTTGAATACACCTTTTAGTCAGACAATCTTGGAAAGGGAGGAACGATATTCAGACACATGATAAAAAGGAGTGCATGGAGCAAAAAATGTCTACACCACTCCCATGATATATTGAGTATCACCAGTGCCCACTGCGTGCTTCCAGTTGCTGGAGGTGCTAATCAAACAGATCACAGCAAGATTTTTCGAAAGGGAAGAATTCTTTAGGAGGAGGCAAGAACAATGGGGTCATCTCTAAAAATCATGAATTTTTTTTTTTTTCATGGAGAGTGGTCAATTATATGGAATGTATTGACTGAAAAGGCAAAATGTGTATAGGCATTAAATGATTTTAAAGTGATATGACTGACTTTGTATCATCTACAACAGATCAATAATGAGTCACTCAACTCAACACAGAGAATGTGCCTGATGCTAATAATAATACATGAACCACTAGCATAATCACAAAATTTTAATGCATAATTACCATATCTAAAAATATATAACTTTTAATTAAATTGAAATATATATTGATCTTTAATTGACTATGATTTATAAACAACTAATACCAACAAGTTTCGCCGATGGGGCTGTCCGGCTTCTTCAGGGCTTATAATGGTAAGTGAAAAAACTCCAAGTGGCTAGTACAGAGAAAATGGAGCTTGCCATAAATACTGCTACAACTTCTGCACCCCACTCATGCTTTCCACAGAATTGTGCAAGTACAGTTCTGTTAATGGTCTAGTCACCCAACAATGACATGTTTATCAGTACAGAGAGAGAGAGGTCTAGCTGCATGATTTGATGTGTAGTGGGGAGATCATGAGAGCTGTGTAGCTGTAATAGCACTTCACACTGGATTCAACATGCAAAAACCCTCAGGATCAGAAGGATGTTTTTAAAACATCCTACTGATCCTGATATTTGTGTATTAACCATTATAACAATATACAAGATTTATCTAATCACAAAAGAACAGGTCAACCACGTTGCATTAGGACACAATAGCTTATGAGGTCTGTGAAGGCATGCCTCCGGCATAATCCCATGAGAATGCAGAAAGTGATGTCGTTAGAGGGATGAATGTTTCACAGAGAATGATGTCATGCATACTAAATGAAGCCCTGGGGATGAGAGCCTATCATCGTTATGCTTGAACATTTCCTGGCAACACAGCTTATGCGAGAGAGGGTAAAAATATCAAAGGCACTTCTCTGGCAGTACACAAATAGCAGACACCCAGATATCCTTTTCACAGATGAGAAGATTTTCACTAATGAGAAGTTGTTTAACTACCTAAACAATTGAGTATATGCTCCGGATGGTTGCACGTCATGTACCATAGCACCCAGGATTCAGAGAGGTCATCACCGTGTCAGTGATGGTTTAGCGAGGAGGGTGTATCCAGGTTGCATTTCTGCAAAAAAGGGATGAAAACCTCTGCCAGTGTATCAAGACATCCTGATGGAACTTGAGGTACAGCCCCTGAACAGCACCTTGTTTCACAGTAAGCAGCAGACCTTCCAGCAGTCTTAGCCCCTACATACCAAGTGAGGACCACACAACAATAGTCGTAGGTGAATGTGCCCGACTACATATCACAATCTGACAGGCCATCTAGAAGTCCTGATATGAATCCAGTGGCCTTCAAATTGTAGTCACAGTTTGAGAGAGCAGCCTGCAGGAAATGATATCCCAACATCACCAGCCTGAAGATGGATCTGAAGCGAACAGTGGCAGTGTTTCTATTTGATGTGCCCCATCAATACGTGGCCTTGTAGACTTTGGCATGTGCGAAGGTAAAAGAGGGACATTTTGAACATTGAGTGCTCTATATGCACATTATTACACGTTGTTTGTAGGTGGCTGAAAGCTGTGAATAATTTACTGATAGACTAAAGGTTTAAGAGCTGTTCCAAGTTGTAACAGTATTTATAGTCAGACTAAGTATATATGAGACTAAAGTCTGTAGACAAAATTGCATGCTGCAGAATAGACATCACAACAAATGTAGAACAGCACTCAACGCATTTGTTCAAGCCCATAAAATTTACCATTTTGTGTATTTATATATTACATTAGTTTTTGTTTCAATTCTTTAATTTTTCATCTGATCTTACATGAGATAAGATGTCTTGTAAAAAAATAAAAAAAACACCAAAATGAAAAAGAGATGCAAGTAAATGCTAATCATGTGTTGCATAGAATAAGCCAAGATGTTACACTTTTAGAGTATATAAAAAATGTGCATGCATTGTATATTTTGAAAGTCTGTATGCTGAAATAATTTTTTTAATACTAAAAGTGATTTTAAACTGAATTAATTTTTTTTTTGAACTGGTGACTTATGATGAACCAAAGAAAATCACATATGGTTTAACCACATTGCTGTCTATCTGGATAAAATACATCACTCCTCATACACTTCATATCCATCATACATTTCAAAGTAATATCAATGGTATTACAATTTTAATATGCACTTCGCATCCATGGTAACCTTCATTTAACATTTAACCACCCAACCATCATAGCTGGTTGGGTGGTTAAACAAAAGCAAAATTTGTGCATGAAGTTTATGGATTCATGTTGGAGGTTAAATGGAATATTGTCAGTACTGAGAAAGGATTAAAACTAATTTTAATGCTTCCAATATTTCGTATCAGTCACAGAGACATCTTCAGGGATTACAAAAAACTTTTTGTAACAACACACACAAATACAATAAAATAGTGAGTGAAACTTATGTCCTAGCTAGGTGTCTAGGATGTAAAGAGGGATCTCTGATAATTAATGTTTCCCAAATTTTGGGAAGTTTTATGCAACCATATTTGTTTAAATTAGGTTGATTCCTGAGTGCAGATTCAAAAAACAATCTTTCTTTTTTGAATTTACTATGGTGGAGTATGGTGGTTTTTTTTACAGGAGTTCCTGTGGGTTGTATCCAAAACATGGTCTGCAAGGCCAGATTGACCATAATCGTGATAGCAGATGTGTGTTCTTCTAACCGGATGGCTGCTGATTTGCCTGTCTGTCCAAAGTAAACCAGTTTACAGGAACAAGGTACTCTATATATCCAGGCACTGAGAGAAGGGAGCTGATCTTTGGTGGAACGGATAAGGGTAGCAAGCTTATAGTGGAGCTTAAAAGCTGTATGGAGGTTGTACTTTTTTTAACGATCTGGCTATTTTTTCTGATGTGCTACGGATGTAAGATATGGTGATGGCATTTCTGAGGACCATCTGAAGAGATGGTTGGGAAATGGTGAAGGACTTGATTATTAATTTTTTAATTCTGTAATCACTGTAGCCATTGGCAAGGAAGGTGTTGTAGTTTCACTGAAACAAAGATTGTGAGCTCTATTGGTTAGTTTTAATAATGCCATATTGCTGGGGGGGGGGGGGTTGTGAATGTATCTGCCTGTATGAGTAGGTTTTCTATATACAGAGAAAGAAAGGTTACCATTAGGAAGGCATGTTACTAAGGTGTCTAGGAAGGGTAAACTATTGTTATTTTCCTTTTCCATCTGAAACTGGATTCTTGGATGTAGACTATTGAGGTGACTGAGGAAGAATTATAATGTGTCTGGGCCATGAGGCCAAATAGAGAACACATCATCTACATATCTTAGCCAGATAGAAGATTTTAGAGGGGGGGGGAGCGTCTATGGCTTGTTTTTCAAAATTTTCCATGTAAAAAATTAACAGGGGGTGAGAACTCATGGCAGTTTCATCTATCTGTTTGTAGATTTTGTTCTTCCAAGAAAAATAACCAGAACTGATGGCAAAGGAAAAGAGCTCTAAGATATCAGAAGGAAAAACGTTTTTTAAGAGTGTTAAGGTGTCAATTAGGGGAATATTGGTAAACAATGAGATGATGTCAAAGCTGACCAATATGTCTGTATTATTTAAAGTAAAATTTTCAATTAAGTTCTGAAAGTGGGCAAAGTTTTTTAGGGTCAGAGAGCAGCTAGCTGCTTTGACAATTTGTAATAAGGTGCATTAGTGGCATCTACTAGAGGTCTTAGGGGAGAATTAGGTTTGTGGATTTTAGGTGAACCATATATCTGTGGGGGGGGAACAAGAACAGAAAAGTTTGAGTTCTCGTCTCTCCCCCCCCCCCCCCGAATCTTACTTTAAATAATAGACATATTTTTCAGCATTGACATCATCTCATTGTTTACCAATATTCCCCTAATCGACACCTTAACTCTTAAAAAACATTCTTTCTTCCTTCTGCAATCTTAAAGCTCTTTTCCTTTGCCATCAATTCTGGTTATTTTTCTTGGAAGTACAAAATCTACAAACAGATAGATGGAACTGCAATGGGATTCTGATCATTCATGGTGGAATTTATGGATTCAAATATGAAACTTCATATTATTGAACAAAAAATAAAATAAATAAATAATACAAAAAAATAATAATAAAACATGATAAAAAAAAAGTCCTTAAATAGTAGTGATGCACTATAGGTTTAGAACGTTTCATGTGTGATAGGAAAAAAAAAAAAGTGAATTTGTGTATACATTCAACATCCCCCCCCCCACCACCTTCAAAAATTTTTTCTTTTCATTAAAATGCAATGGGTAGTTATGTTTTCCTGAAAAAGGTTTACAAAAAATACTTTTTTTTTCATCATTATGGTGTAATTGACAACAAAAGCAAAACATTTCTCATCTACATATTTTCTTGAAAATGAAATCATGAACACAATTTTTGCATATTCTTTATTAATGTGCCAACTGCATCTGTGATCATTAAAATAGTTACAAATCAAGCAACAATTTCTATAATTTTATTGAGGAAAAAAAAACAAAAAAAAACTGGTCCCAATTATGTGCTGATAATGAAATTTTCTTTCTGCAACAGTTTCCTGGTCCCAATTAATCATGATAAGTAGGTATTCACTGTACATAACTTATATTGCAAACTTTCAAGATAACAATAAATAGCACATTACACCATTTTTAATAATTAACTCAGAACTGCTGTTATGTAGTAGGCATTTTCATTTGCTAAATATCATATACCTTTTTTTTGGCATTCTGGAATGTTACAAATGGAGATATAGTCTTTTCTTTTGCTTTATTGTATCCTAAAACTCCAAATATCACAATTATTGTTCCAAGGCCACTTAAAAAAGTCACTTGATTACCAAATGTTATAACTGAGAGCCATATTAGTAGTGCCCTTTTCACTGTGTTTGCCACACTACAAAGAAACAAGACTGTTTATTTTCTAATCTGAATCAAACTTCATTAAAATTAAGTCTATGCACTTTCTGCAAAGAAATATATTTTCAATAAAATGAAAAATTTTAAATAATCTGGACTGTTTAATATTAATACTGAAGAAGCCAAGGTCATGAAAGAATTGATAACGATGTGTTCACTGCATAATAAACTATAGCTTAGCCAAAACTTAAATGGTTCAGCATTTGATAGGATCCTGATGGAATTTAAATTTTTAATTTTCAAATATTGCTACTGTTATTCACTGTATGCAAAGGAGGCATCTTTACATGAAGTAAGAACATGCAACCATTAATCTTCAAAGCAATAACTCAAAAGTTGAGAACATCATTTCGTAAACACCTAGTTTACGAAATGATGTATTTTCTAGAGCTTGCTTCTTCAAAACCATTAAAAGAAGGCATCATCCAGTCTAATGGAACTCTTTCCAATTTCTTTCAGTTAATATTACATTTGGAAGAAAAACTTGTGAATCTTTTTAGGCAAGATACTTTCTAAATTCAGTACTTTTTTTATTCATTCATTTGATGTCTTCAGTAAATGAGGTTTCAGAAATATATTTTATTAGTAACTTTAGTAGTAATTTTAGTTCCAAAACATTTTTTTTTTTTTATAAAATTACAATATATACCATCACAAATTTAATGCTATCATTTTGCCATTTTGGTATGTCTATGGACCTGTAAGAGATAACATAACTGATGAATGGAGAAAAAGACAAAAAACAGCTGAAGTAATGAGGACAGTCAATTAAAAGAAGACATGGTTACAACAATCTCAGTTCTTCCATGTTGTTATGCCATCATCCCTAAGTAAGTACTAACACCTATGAGGAGAAAAGCAAAACTTCCTCTTTAGAATCCCTGAATGGACTAGGCTGATGTAAGTTAATTTCAGGTTTCATCTGGCAAGTTTTAGTCTTTCATTTCCATGATATTTGCCACTGTGATATTAATTTCTGTCTTATAGTCTGTTTGTAATTTGGTGTAAGGGATGTGTGCTAACCTGGTTGCAACCTTGTCTCCCAACATAGCTTGAGATCTAACATAGGCAAATGTCCAGTTGGAGCAACCTAATTTGACAGAAGAAAAAATGTGGGATATGAGAATTTCATGGATGGTGTTGATATATCAGACTTCATACTGCCTGTAAAGAAATTAGTGAAGCACAATAAATAATACACCTCTGTCAGTTTCAATTTCATGTAATTTATGGCAAGCTCTGAATAGATCTGATTATATGATACAAAGTAAGACCATACTAGATATTATACAACTTGGAAAAAGACAGATACAAATCCCACGAGACTCTTTTGGATTATCTATATAGATAAAAATCAGAGTACTCTACTTTACATGTTTCAACAAACCCTTAATAGAGATAGAAAGAGAGAGAGAGAGAAGAGTTTCTAGCTAACTGCACAAGAAGAAGCTGTATGATGAAAGACAACCACATTACAGTGGTAGTATATTTAGGGACATCCATGCAGCACTATCCCTCCTGATGTCTAGTTTGTAATGCTTTAATTTGTAAATCAAAGGGACATATTGCATTCTGGCAG
This sequence comes from Typopeltis vanoorti, assembly GCF_054136105.1. NCBI lineage: Eukaryota > Metazoa > Arthropoda > Arachnida > Uropygi > Thelyphonidae > Typopeltis > Typopeltis vanoorti. The sequence goes on along the minus strand of NC_143556.1, from coordinate 119,492,603 downwards.
GTATTATATAAATTTTAATTTTCCACAAGGGGCAATAAAGCACTTAGTCTGAGCAAAGATTTTAATTTGATCACATAAGGGCAACTGCTGCAGTCAAAGTGACAAAGATGGGCCATTTGCTTCAACATAAAGACCAAGAACGTGTAATGTTTGAAATACTCTAGTTGCAGTTTTAAATGCCTGATGGTGGATAGAATCCAACCAACAACAGAAGCGTAGAGACTTGAGGCCCATAATAAAGTCTTCATCAAATAAGTGCTCAATATAATGGAGCAAAGAACATCTGCTGCAACCTAGTAGGTCTTCACTCACCCCCCATATTTCATATGGGAGGTGAGTGAAGGATGATTATTACACTTCAGTATTATCATGCAACTGAAGATTGTTTTTTTTTTTCTTGGTAGAAAACAAGTCCCAAGAATACATAAAGAAAGGCTTAGGTTTTGTTCATTATTCATAATAATCCTTAACCGTATAACCAGCACCAAGAGGGTGTAAAATCCTGAATGGAGAGCTTTACAAGTAAATTCTTTATTCAGGATTTAACATGATAAATACTACTAATTAAGGAGATATCTGCACATCAGCTAATAATTATGAAGTATTATTTTATGTTATGTAATAATGTGTAGTCCATGTGTGTCATATAGTGAGAGTTATTCCTGCATAACTGAAATGAGAAGCAGAGAATTTTGTGTCAAAATAGTAAGAATTGTGTAATGGAATTGTTAAGTTATTTGTAATTCCCATTAAGCTATCTAGTACATTACGAAATTCTGAGAAAAATTATAAGTAGTAATCCGGAATAATCGCGTATAATCTGTAAGAGTCGAGTTACGTTCGACTCGTACAGATTATACACGATCGTTCAGGCAAACTTACCAAAACAGGTAAGTTTGCCTGTTTTGAGGAACGAACAGCCCAAATTTCCAGTTGAACCGCCCCCCCCACCTCCATATGAGACCAGCTAACTCACCTTTAGTTGAAAGAGATCAGATAAAGGTAATTGAAAGTTTAATTTCTCATAAAGCATTTCATTCAGGATTTAACTAGGATACCAAAATTTCCCAAAGAAGTACTTGTATATGGGTATAAATGAAACTGTAAATAACATATTAGTCCTTTATTTTGTAAATTCTCCAAAATTTTTATTATTGTTAACTGTCCTGTGAATGAAAGACAAAAACTGAAATTGAGTGAGAATTCTAATGGAATGGCAAAGGTTAGATCAAAGTTCACAGCGAAATAATCGGCTTAAAGATGTACCCCTAGGCAGTAGAATGTGCGAGGTCTGTGCGAGATGTCCACGGCAAAAACGTAACGAGGAGAAGATAGTACCGAGTGCAGAAGGCTTAGGAGCCATGAGGAATCGGTGAAGTAGTATGGAGAGCAGCTATGTGAGGATATAAGAAGTTGGGCGGCACAAACTAGGGGGCATTTTTTTTGTTTCTCCTTTTGACTTTCGGGCAACGGTGGAAGTCATTCGAGAAGTCGGGAAGAACTATGGTCAGCAGCAGCTGTGTGGTGAGGTAGTGTTCCATTCCAGGCATAACAACGGTGCACCTAGACTGTCAGCGAGGACCGAAGTTCCATGCCGAATCACGAGGACCTATCCAGGCAGAGCAGTTTTGCCAACATCGGCAAGGTGATTCATGAACGTAATCACTAGTTGGTTGAATTCGAAGACAATGGACCTGAGAATGAAAAGACTAGCCATGCGAATTCAGCAAATTGATCGAGAGGAGACGCCAGTGTGATCTAAATGGTCAGTAATGTAAAACCTTTCTATTCCATTGTATTCCGAACAAAGCTAGAGTGTAGAAAAGTGCTGGTATATTATGTGATAGGACTTATTAACTGGTAGCAGGACTCTAGTGTTTAATCCACTAGCTAATTGTTTTAATTCTAGAGGTGTTTGTAATCGAGTTTGATATTGAATTGTTGAGGCATTTCATAGTCTAATAGCCTTAGAATGAATGTAATAATCTCTTGCATAATGTGTTAAATGAATGAGAGTAGGACATCTTAAATTAATATTGTCTTTTAATATGAGGTATTGATTGTGGTGAGATTTTGTCTGGTTAAATAGCGTTTCATGCAAGTGTAACTCAGCTTAGTTAAGTGTAATTTTGATAATTGTGTAACGTACTATAGAATGAATAAACATTTCTGTTTTCTTTACCTTATAAAATTGCCTGATCTCTGAAATCAATGCACCGCTCATTAAGATGACCTGTACGAATTCAAACGCGGGGGATTAGCCACGACTGTATTTAGAATGTTCATTAAGAGTTTGAAGTTGAGTATATTAATAGCTAAATTCCAATCAGAAGGTAGTCTGGTTGTTAACTCTCTGACAAGGAGACTTCTCTTGTATAGGAAATAAGATGGCGCAGCTTTAACAAACAAATTTTTCTCAATTCAAAAAAGGAGTTAATTCCAGATTTGCATCTGAAGAAATCTGGCTCAAACCCAAGTCATTCTCTTTGTTTGTTGAGATCTGCACATGTATCCAATAGAAGGAGCAGCCACAATAAAGACAGAATTTAACTAAAGCAGATTGTAGTAGTAGTAGTAGAGGGGCTTAAGGAGAAAATACTATAAAAGCTAGAATTAAGGAAGTAATTAATAGAAAGGGAGTTTAGACAAATATAATTAATAAGATATATAATTAATAAGATAAGTATATAACAAAACGGTGCACCCGACAGGATTTTGATTTACTCGATTAAACAGAAAAGAAAAGGAAAAGAAATATAAATTTATGTAAATCAAGGTGAGTTGGTTTTGGTTTGAGATCGGGCAATCCGGGTACAAGAAGTTTAGATAACAAGATTTTGTGTGAGAAAGTAATATTGTGTAAACCTATATAAAAGTATGAATCAACCATCAAGTTCTGGGATTGATTATTCCGAATTTTTCAGGACCATTAATCCTCAGCAAGTTTTTCTGCAATTCTCTGGGGAGGAAACTGAAGACTTCTTAGCCTTTTTTTAGCTACATCGAAGAGTTGAGGAGAATAGGCAGTAGACTGGTTTCCAGCTGCTCCTCATCCTTCTACACAGTAAACTAGTAGGGAAGGCAAAGAACTTCCTCTATTCCTCCCCCATCTTGAAAGAGACTTAGACTATGCAAAATTTAAGGAAGTCCTCATTTCCCAATTTTCTAAATTAAGAAGCTTAGGACCAAATTTGTGGAAATTGCAGAGGATTATACAAAAGGACAGAGAGAGAGCATAACAGATTTCTACAATAGGTTGTTGACACCTTGCTAACACATTGAACATATCAAACAAGGATAAACCCCACCTGGATTGGGCGGTTTTTCATCAATTCAGGCTGGGAGTGAAACAAGAGCTCAGGGAGACAGTAAAAGAAAAGTGACTAATATCGAAGAATGCTTAAATGCCATCAGAGAAAAGGAGCAAATGCTCGGAGACATTAGTACTGCATCTGCTTCTAGCTATGTGAATGTCATCAAGAAGGAGAACAATTCAGTTAGTAACCCTAAGCCAGAGAAGGAATCTCACGAGAAGAAGGAAAGAGCCAAGAACCTTGATAAAAGTGAAGGAGATGAGTTGGATCGGTCAACACTAATCGGATAGTAGATGGTATGACTGACATGAAGGAAGTTCAATTAATGATTAAGCGAGAAGTCGAGCGTCTACAACAGCCTGTCATGGACCGCCTTGATGCTGTTCTAAGCCAACTAGCAGCGGTGTCCATGAGAACTTCTGAGCTCCCTGTATCTCAAGACGATAGGACTGTTGAAATAGTACGATCAGAAGTAGAAAGGCTGCAACTACCCATGCTGGACCGATTGGACACTGTAATGAAGAAACTAACAGAAGTAACAACTCAAGATGCTACGAACTCTCATCTGAGATCAGAGAACGCCAGTGAAAGAGAAGAGAACCTCCTAGGTGCTTCAATTGCAACAAAAGTGGGCATTTTGTTCGCAATTGTTTCAGCAGCAGAAGGAAATCCAGCAGAAGCAATAACGAAGAATCAAGGTCCCACATGTATGCCAACAGGGCTTGGGAGAGAAGTCCACTAAACCAAGACAAATCCCTGGGATTAATAATTAGGAGAAAGATCTGTGGAAAACTCTGTGAAGCTTTACTGGACACAGGATCCCAGACCTCTATTATTACGGGTGATTATTTTAAGAAGATAGATCCTTGTGTGAGGATTCAGATTTCATATTTTAAGAGGGCCAGTAAAGTCTGGGGCATCAGCCTCCACAATCAATGTAACCAAGTCAGTGCTGTTGAAGGTATACTTACCTGAATTCAATCTGTGTGTTCAGCATGAGTTTCTGATTCTGCCCAGAATTTCTCTCCCACACATTAAACTGATTTTTGGGAATGACTTTTACGATCTCAGATGAACATGTCTCCAATTACAACAAATATAAGGATTATACTCGCCCAAATCATGTATGTGAGCGACCCTTATATAGTAAGAAAGGAGGATATGTGACTGGTGATAGAAAGGATGATTGTCCAGACTACACATAATTTGAGACCCAAAGAAAATGGGAAAATCCTCTTCAGAGATAGTGCGTAGATGACCTAGAAAGAAAAAATTTTCTTGGAAGGGGGAACCTTTGTTAAATCTTAAATGAAAGATTTAATTTGTCATAAAGCATTTCATTCGAGATTTAACTAGGATACCAAAATTTCCCAAAGAAGTACTTGTATATGGGTATAAATGAAACTGTAAATAACATGTTAGTTCTTCGTTTTGTAAATTCTCCAAAATTTTTATTATTGTTAACTGTCCTGTGAATGAAACACAAAAACTGAAATTGAGTGAGAATTCTAATGGAACGGAAAGGTTAGATCAAAGTTCACAGTGAAATAATCGGCTTAAAGACGTAACCCGAGGCAGTAGCGTGTGTGAGGTCCGTGCGAGATGTCCATTGCGAAAACGTAATGAGGAGAAGATAGTACTGAGTGCAGAAGGTTTAGGCGCCATAAGGAATCGGTGATGTAGTAGGGGCAGCAGCTATGCGAGGATATAAGAAGTTGGGCAGTGCGAACTAGGGGGCTTTTTTTGCTGCTTCTCTTTTTGGCTTTCGGGCACTGGTGAAAGTCGTTCGAGAGGTCGGCAAGAACTATGGTCAGCAGCAGCTATGCAGCGAGGTAGTGTTCCATTCCAGGCATAACAACGGTGCACCTAGACTGTCAGCGAGGACCGAAGTTCCATGCCGAATCACGAGGACCTATCCAGGCAGAGCAGTTTTGCCAAAATTGGCAAGGTGATTCATGAACGTAATCACTAGTTGGTTAAATTCGAAGACAATGGACCTGAGAATGAAAAGACTAGCCACGCGAATTCAGCAAATGGATCGAGAGGAGACGCCAGCGTGATCTAAATGGTCAGTAATGTAAAACCTTTCTAGTTCCATTGTATTCCGAACAAAGCTAGAGTGTAGAAAAGTGCTGGTATGTTATGTGATAGGACTTATTAACTGGTAGCAGGACTCTAGTGTTTAATCCACTAGCTAATTGTTGTAATTCTAGCGGTGTTTGTAGTCAAGTTTGATATTGAATTGTTGAGGCATGTCATAGTTTAATAGCCTTAGAATGAATATAATAATCTCTTGTATAATGTGTTAAATGAATGAGAGTAGGACATCTTAAATTGATATTGCCCTTTAATATGAGGTATTGATTGTGGTGAGATTTTGTCTGGTTAAATAGCATTACATGCAAGTGTAACTCAACTTAGTTAAGTGTAATTTTGATAATTGTGTAACGTACTATAGAATGAATAAACATTCCTGTTTTCTTTACCTTATAAAATTGCCTGATCTCTAAAATCAATGCCGCTCATTAAGATTAAGACCTGTACAAATTCAAATGCGGGGGATTAGCCACGAGTGTATTTAGAATAAGTTCATTAAGAGGTTGAAGTTGGGTATATTAATAGCTAAATTCCAGAGTCAGAAGTTAGTCTGGTTGTTAACTCTCTGACAAGGAGACTTCTCTTGTATAGGAAATAAGATGGCACAGCTTTAACAAACAAATTTTTCTCTCTAAAAAGGAGTTAATTCCAGATTTGTATCCAAAGAAATTTGGCTAAAACCCAAGTCATTCTCTTTGTTTGTTGAGATTTGCACACATATCCAACTGAAGGAGCAGCCACAATAAGGATAGAATTGAACTAAAGCAGATTGTAGTAGAGGGGCTTAACGACAAAATACTATAAAAGCTAGAATTAAGGAAGAAATTAATAGAGTTTAGACAAATATAATTAATAAGATAAGTATATAACAATAACCCACAAAGAATGGATGTATCCGAAAACAGTTTCTGAGTGAATACAAAATCCTCTCATTATTCTGTGATGCATTCCACCACCTTGATACTGAATAAATGACAATGGATTTTGGAACTTAAATCAATCTAATTAATATGCTGTATTGGCTTATATAACACTTTATATAATAGTGATGTTAGTGGCTGTCTGATATTATGCTAAAGAAACTAAGGCTACATGTGCTTCTGTTTTAATAGCCAATTTGTTCAATGACAAGATCAAATGTCATGAGTATCAAGTTACTTGCCAGAGCATTACATCATGTTATAACAGTGGGGATCTTGCTTACTAAGCATTGTCCCATCATCCCTGCTATGTTTTTTTTCCCAGGGAATGAGATACAACAATTAAAATGTGAGCTAATGGGATAATATGAAACTCAAAAGAAGAGAAGACATGAATAAGCAATGCAGACATCAAGGAAAAAGGATAAGATACAGCAGGAATTAAAGAAATACCATAGATGAGACAGCAAATGAGATAATTCTAAATAACTAAAAGATTATACAAGTAAAATGGATATTAGATCCAGCATTACTTCAAAGCCGAATATAGATACTATGAAATTTTTGTAAAAAATAAGTTAACCAGAGAGCAATGGTCAACTTTTTTTTTTTTTATCATTTTTTACCACTTGTTTTACCATTTGTATTTCTTTTTCACTATTTCACCACTGGAATGCATAATAGGCTATGTATTAGGCCCTGAGAGTTTATGCATTTAAATTTCTTTGCCATGCTAGATTTATTATATGCTGTTTACTAATGGCTCAGAACAGGTGGTGAAGCTGTGACAGTCAGGTTGAGCATGCCTGTATTTCTGTTATTTAAACTACCTTAGGGGTATATAATTAGGTATATAAGAGCTTAACAGGACAACAGATACTGTAAAAATAATCATAATTAAAATTCTGAATATTTTTACGAATTGTTTATGTTAAAATGTTTATTAGTTTTGTTTTCATAACACGCATTGTCGGCACTTGCGATGTGCCCATTATGGAAACTGTTTTGTCAAAAATGATATGTAAAGCTTTTAAAAAATATGTACTTACTGGATTTGATACTTGTATTGCTTACAGGAATTTTATTGTAATTTAAAATTATCAAAAGTTGTATTTTTTGAAGACATTCTCTTGTCGCTAACGGAGACGTGTGCCATTATACCTAACTTCTTGCTTACCAGTTTCATGGAGTGCGCATGCTCGCCGAGAAGTTTGATGTGTGATTGACAGCTGACAAGTTTGGTATCGAAGCAACGGGAGAGTAAACAAGGATAGTGTTCGGAAGGAATTTAGAACACGAGCCGGCAGATATTTAGATTCTGAGGAACTTGAGTTTTTTTTATGTGAGTCAAAGGAAAATTAACAGTATATTCCGAAAAAGGAATCGTGGAACTATTAAGTTTTAATGTGGAATAAGTATGTGGATAAATAAAAGGAAAATATTGCTATATCATTTTAAACGGAATATTGGAGGAAACACTATTTGAAAGATTAATAGTAGGTTCTGAAAAGGGAATCGTAGAACTGTAAGTTTTTTTTTTAATTGGAAGAGTTAAGACTGTCAATAAGCATTTAGTAAATAAAAGAAGAATTTGCTATTTATGTTCTAAAGAATGCTCGAGAAAACTCTAAGAAGTTTTCATCTGTATTAAGGACGCCGGATCTGACTATTATTTCTACTGAAAAAAAAAAGACAGAATTAAGTCAGGAAGAATTAATGTGTGCTACATAAGTGATGAGAAAGGATCCTGTGAAAATGAAGAATAGTCATATCTTCGGAAAAGGGCCTATAGAGAAAGAAACTGGCTATGAACATTTTGTGATTGTGCAAACAAAGTGTTTAGTCTAGTCTTAAGTGTAAGTTTATTTTTAAAAGGCCTTGGATCCAATTAATTTGTAATCAGTTATGTAATATTTGTTTGAAGTGTATATATATTGTTTTTGTTATATTAAATGTGTTTAATTTGCATTTTGGTCTTGAGTCAGTGATTATTTCGATTCTGAAGGAAAGAGTTAAGGTCATTGCACCAATTGGAGTGAACCCTTGTGCATATAATAATATATAGGTACACTCAGAAATAAATTAAAAATAATTGTTGAAAAGAGGATCATCTCTATGGTAGGATTAATATTATGATAATATCTATGAATATTCTCTATATAAAAATCCACCAATTATTAACAATATCCTGTTTTTACTAATGACAGGGTCTGGTACATCAAAAATACGGATGATGTTCCTAGTCAGAACCAGATGATCATTCCTACATATCAGGATTTCCCTCATGTTTGTCACTCCTTCATCTGTAAGTTCTGAACAAATCAGTTCATCTGGAACATCGAGAAGATCCCATTCTGACATCACATCAAACAGTTGGGTGTTTAATGAAGTGTTACCATAATTGATATTGCATACATTCATGTTTCCACAAGAATAACACCAAAATTGTTAAACTGTCTTCTATAATCCTCATAATGCAGGAATCACAGAAGATAACCTTTTTATTTAAATATTCTATTAATTTTCTATTTAAATAGAAGATAGTCAAGCTATCCACAGACAGGATAATGCTCATTGTAGTATGAACTTATTCTGTTATCATGTGTAATGCCATGCAAACAGCATGACACTTAAAAATGATGCTTCTAAGACTCCCACCTCTTGGAAGATATGGGAGAAAGCCAATCACTTGATCCAAAAGGTTTCAGTTGAATAGGAAATTTTTAATGATGAGAGAAAATTGCTTCTAAGACCAAAGTTGTATAGATTTTTATGTATACTAAATCCCCAAGATGTGTCATATGCTTTTCATGTCAAAGAAAATCAATATTAAGTGCTCAATTCTGAGGAAAAAAAAATCTCTAATGGATGCTACCAGTCTAATAAGATGATAATGCTGAACATCATTTTCGGAAGTCAGACTGTGTCTTGGAAAAATGGATATTATTCTCTAGAAAAAATAAATTTACTGCAATATACGGAGGCTGTTCAATAAGTTATGACTATATTTATACAGAAAACATAATCATCATCATTTACATGGTCTTTTTCAAAGTAACTACCGTGAGACTCTATGCATTTGTCCCAACGTTGCGTCCACTTCTTAAACACATGTGAAAGTCCGTTTTTTGAGAGTGGTTTCAAAACTGCCTCCACAGTTTTTACACATGCTTTGTTGCTTTCGAAATGGCAGCCTCTTGGTGGTTTCTTGAGCGGAGGAAACAGCCAGAAATCCCACGGTTTGAGATCAGGACTGTATGGAGGGTGTGGTAGGATATCTATGTTGTTCTTCTGCAAAATGTCCACTACGCAACCAGCAATATGTGGCCTTGCATTATCGTGGTGCAATAAGAGCTATTCTTCAGCAATGGACGCTTCCTTTTGATGTGCTGTACCATTGTCCGTAAAACAGCCGCATAGTATGAGCCATTTACAGTATTCCCGGGTTCTACAGCGTGTTGGTAAACAATGTCTTCATAGTCAAAAAAAACATTATGGTCATAACGTTACCAGCTGATTTTACAGTTTTTGCTTTCTTAGGGGTAGGCAAAGATGGATGCTTCCATTCGCTTTGATGTTTCATTGTAGGGTCATAGTGATACAACCAAGCTTCATCTGCTGTAACGATGCGTTTTAAGAAGTTGTCGCCTTCTTGTTCCAGTCTTTCTTTCCATTCTGTGCACACATCCATTCGATGCTGCATTTGCTCCAGTGTCAAGAGTTTGGGAATCCATCGGGCGCAAACGTTTCAGTCCCAAATGTTCAGCCATGATTGAGTGGACACTTCCCACAGAAATATTCAGAACAACATGCAGCTGGCGTACTGTAATTCTGCGATCCTCCTTGATGATAATCGCTGCTGTGTTGATCATTGTCTCTGTGATGGACGTTGAAGGTCTTCTCTCACATTCAAGATCTTCCACATTTTGCCTTCCTTCCTTAAAAGTTTTATGCCAGGGAAAAACACTTGCCCTCGACATTACTTCATCGTGGAAAGCTTCGCGTATCATGTTAAAAGTGTCCGATGCCGATTTTTGCAAATGCACACAAAATTTAATCGCATAACGCTGTTCCAAGGACGCTTCCATTTCGATGAATGGTCGTGGCTCGTAGGCAGGCCAAAACAAGCTTGCATTTAGTCACGTGACACTCTGGCACATCAGCCTGTATATGGCATCTATCAACCTCTTTTGTTAATACAGACAGCAACATTTCTTTATTCCACAGAAATTAATATTGTGATGAGTGGTTTCGCAACAGTAAAATTAGTCTTATTACTTATTGAACAGCCCTCATATTAGCAATTTCTGATGTCTGATTCTTTCTTAGTTTTGGAAATCCAACCATAATTTTCTTTTGCTAGGAATCCAGAAATGTATGATTAGAATGAAGTCTGTTGAAGTCAGATGCATTGATTCATGGAAGATGGCGATAGATGTCTGACCATCTCATAATGATCATCATCCAGATTTACGACAGTCAGTCGACATTGTAGCAAAGCAGCTTTCGGTTCATATTCCTTGGACTGCCTGTTGTAAAATTACATGAGATCCGAAGTGAAATGAAGCTATATGTTCACTTCAAATGATTTTCTTGCTTTGATTTTTAGGATCAGGAATTAGGCAGAATAAGAACATATGGCTAATGTTTGGACAAAATTCTTCAAAAGAGCATCTGTGCTCCTTAAACTCATTCACTATCAGAGCACTCACAACTACTTCTGGAAATTATTGCAGTCTTTCACTGTTATCCAATCAAAAAATATGGTTTTCATAACCTTACTAACCACCTTCTCACACAACTTCCAGGGTAACGTTCTCTGATTTTTCATAAGCAATTGTACATCCGTTTGGCTGAAGAAATGCTATCAGTTCTATGAATACAGAATTTCCACACTTTACGAGCTCCTGGCAAGCTATAATTACTTTGTAAGGAGATGGAGCAATACCGATATGACATCTATGGATTAGCAGAAATGCACTGGACAGAGTTGGGGGGGGGGGTACAATGAAAGGTGGAAGAAAAATTTGGTCCAGCAATAATATAAAACGTGAGGCAGGATTTATCCTGAGTAAAAGAGGAAGAGAAGAATTATTAGGATACACACCAATAAACAAAAGAATAATAATGGCAAGATTTCCAGCAAGACCATTTAACATAACAGTGGTTCAGGTCTATTTACGCACTTAAGAAAATACCAAAGAAGAAATACTTTATGTTGGGCCCTTACATGAGAGGTTGTGCCATGTGTAGGAAGAGAATTGGGAAAAAAGGAACTTGTTCACATCAGATTTAAAGGCTTGTACATTGTATTCCTTGTGGAACACATGGGAGGAAAAGCTGTCCCATAATACAGCAGCAGCAGTGGGGATGAAGGAAAAGGAAGAGAAATTTGTTCTATGAATATGGAGTTTGACTGTGAAGGGATATTGGGTCATAGCTGCACGTTTTGATGGATTTGGCATAGAGGAAAGATTTGAGTATTTACCATGAAAATATTTATAGAAGATTAATGCAGTAGATACTAGACACCTGTGTGAGAGTGATTGGAGTGAGTTGCTAAGCGATTAGTCGTTAATTAGTCTGACTGCTCTCATCTGTATTGTGTTGAGTATTTTTAAAGAGCTCTCATGGACACCACCTCCTCAATGCTTGAACCTCTGAGGAGGCGCAAGCAGTACTCAATAGATGGGCAGATTCATGATTTATGCAGGGTAAATAGCTGTTCGCAGGCAAAGCAATGTCTTGAACAAAAGAGGAATTTCAATTTTTTTGAAGCTGAGGAGGCAATGGTTGTAGAGTGTTTATACCAAGAGTCTTGATGTCAAGCTAATCCCAAGGAGAGAGATCTCATCATGCCTAGAGAAGGCTGGCATAATATGGTTCTTTTTTGTGCAAAAGGCAAAATTGTGTTTTGAGGGTGCTAAAATTGACAAGATTATTTGATCCCCTTCGAAGAATGGAGGTCAGAATTTAGACTTGCAGAGGTAAATGCTCTGGGTTGTGGTGGTTTGTTTGGTGCAACGTTTGTCAAGTGAGAAGGAGGAACATAGTGAATTGTTGTTGGAAAAACTCTGTATTGGATTGGTGGTCAACTGAAGCAGTTGATACCCCAGCATTAGTTGCACAGTTAGAAGAAAGGTAATCATCAACCATCATATGCAAAGTGCATCCAGTGAGAAAACTGGTGACCCAGTTGCAGAAGTCATGGGATAGACTGAATGATGGAAGTTTACTTAATAAGACCTTGTGCCAGATCCAGTCAAAAACCT